>NC_059328.1:38974015-39277045 GCF_018350155.1 Leopardus geoffroyi
GTCAACTTTTTTTTTTTTTTATAAATCTAAAATTATTTAAAAATAAAAGATTTATTTTTTTCAATATATGAAGTTTATTGTCAAATTGGTTTCCATACAACACCCAGTGCTCATCCCAAAAGGTGCCCTCCTCAATACCCATCACCCACCCTCCCCTCCCTCCCACCCCCCATCAACCCTCAGTTTGTTTTCAGTTTTTAAGAGTCTCTTATGCTTTGGCTCTCTTCCACTCTAACCTCTTTTTTTTTTCCTTCCCCTCCCCCATGGGTTTCTGTTAAGTTTCTCAGGATCCACATAAGAGTGAAACCATATGGTATCTGTCTTTCTCTGTATGGCTTATTTCACTTAGCATAACACTCTCCAGTTCCATCCATGTTGCTACAAAGGGCCATATTTCATTCTTTCTCATTGCCACGTAGTACTCCATTGTGTATATAAACCACAATTTCTTTATCCATTCATCAGTTGATGGACATTTAGGCTCTTTCCATAATTTGGCTATTGTTGAGAGTGCTGCTATAAACATTGGGGTACAAGTGCCCCTATGCATCAGTACTCCTGTATTCCTTGGGTAAATTCCTAGCAGTGCTATTGCTGGGTGATAGGGTAAAAGATTTATTTAAAACATATCAGAGGAATTAAAATAGGCTTATTCATGAACAACAACAAAAATCAACTACAGGGAGGCTTCACTGCTAAAAGAAGCTAACATAAACTCTGGTTACATTTCTAGAGATTTAGCATCCACAGCAAAACAGGAAATAGTCCTATTCTGCTGTAGGAGGCTTATATTGCCTATAAAGTTTTATATTCAGTTCTGATATTTTATAAAGGTAATCAACAACCTAGATTATGTCCAGAGAACAACAAAGAAGGAACAAAGTTTAAAAACCATGGAATCTGCAGAAATGTAGAATAATGGGGGGAGAGGAGAAAGGAAGAGACTAGTCTGGAAAGGACTCATGATGGGGGTGTGGTCACTAGCTTGCTGTCTTTGCAGGCCTGTCCATGGGCTAAAGGAGCAAGTAATGTAAAGTAGACCCAGAGGGTGGAGCTAGAATCAAGGAGAGAGGCTACAAGGAGATGGATCTTTCTGGGAATGATGGGACTTTTTTCTCTTTGAAATGGGGCTCAGGCTGCCTCAAGAGATGTGTGAGCAAAGGCTGAAAACTCATATTTCAGGAATATTAAGAGAAGATGTTGGTCTATACAATTTGGGTCCTTGCCCATAGGAGATTCCTAATACATTTGCTAAATTTGAATGTGACCTCTACAGTCTTTATTAACTCGAGAAATTGTGTGAGGTGTTAAGTCAGAGAAACCAGCTTTTCTAGGCATTTCTATGTCATTCTCATTTTTAAAAAAATTTTAATGTTTGCTTATTTATTTAATGTTTATTTATTTATTATAATTTATTGTCAAATTGGCTTACATACGATACTCATTGCTATTTTTGAGAGAGAGAGAGAGAGAGAGAGAGAGAGAGAGAGAGGAGTGGAGGGTGGGGGAGAGAGAGAGAGAGAGAGAGAGGCATAGAATCCAAAGCAGGCTCCAGGCTCTGAGCTGCCAGCACAGAGCCAACATGGGGCTTGAACCCATGGACCATGAGATAATGACCTGAGCCAAAGTCAGATGCTTAACTAACTGAGCCACCCAGGTGCCCCTTGGCATTCTTGGCAGTAATTTTCCTCCAGGTACTTTTGGCTAACAAATATCTCTGTCCATGGGGGAAAAAGCCACCGAAAGACAGGCAATAGTTAACCTGACTTCTAGATCAACTGTCACCAGTGAGTGCAGCCTGGAGATGGAAGACTTAAGTGTCACAATGATCATGATCCTTCCTGGATGGTTCCTCACTGCATCAGATAAAGTCCAAATTCTTTAGGTTGGCATTCAAGGAACTCTTGGCCCAGCCTCCACCTACCTCTCCTCCTTTCCCCATTACTATCTTTCTTTTCTTCTTAGGTTGATCCTGTGCTCTTGTCTTTTGGAACCACATAAAACTATCAAGACTTAGTATTGTCTCAACTTCCATACCATATTTTTTTAAGAGAGGGGGGCATGCAGAGAGAGAGAGAGAGAGAGGGAGAGAGAGAGAATCTCAAGCAGGCTCCACACTAAGCATGGATCAATGTGGAGCTTGATCCCATGACCTGGGATCATGGTCTGAGCTGAAATCAAGAGTTGGAAGCTTGGAGTGCCTGGGTGTCTCAGTTGGTTGGGCATCCAACTTTGGCTCAGATCACGATCACACGATTTGTGAGTTTGTGAATTCGAGCCCCATGTTAGGCTTTGTGCTGACAGCTCAGAGGCTTGAGCCTGCTTCGGATTCTGTGTCTCCTTCTCTCTCTGCCCCTCCCCAACTTGTGCTCTGTCTCTCTATGTCTCTCAAAAAATAAATGTAAAAAATAAAATAAAAAAAAAAAGAGTTGGAAGCTCAACCAAATGAGCCACCCAGGTGCCCCGTGTGTATCCATATTTCGATTCTCAACTCAAGATGCCTCCTTCATTAGGACTTTGTTTCCTCCCTTGTGCCCCTTCTCTGCCCACTACTTCTATTATATCAAGTCTCTTACCATTATTGCCATTATTAGTTTTTACATCTGTGTTGCCCACTACATTGAGTACTTCTGAGGGATAGGGTGTATTTTGTATTCATCTTTCTGTCTCCAGCACCCAATACAGAGCCTGGCAGGCAGAAGGTACTCATCAGATTATTTGTCGTATTGAAGAATGGCTTTGCAAGAACTTAGTAAATGACTATATAGGTGAATAGAATATTTCCCTATCCAGAACTGGTTTAGAGTCCATTTTTTGGAGTCTAAAAAGGCTTGGCTTCATGTCCCAACTGCATGATATAGACAAATTACTTCATCTCATTGTGCCTTAGTTTTTAAAAATGCAAATGGAAGGAGATAATACTAATATATCTCAGAGCTTAAATTCTTCTAAGTGAATCCTTCACCCCAAAACTCATCCTCTTTCCTGATTTAATTTATCCAATATTGTCTGTCTCTTCCTAGAATGTGAGCCCCATGAAGGCATGGATTTCTGCCTGTTTTTCACTGCTGTATCCCTAGAGCCTAGACCATGCTGGTTACATGTTCGGTATTCAAAAACAGTACAAATCACATAATAGGAGCATTGTGAGGACTGAGTGACACAATGTATAAGAAGATCATGGCATTGGGCCGACCACATGCTATGCACTCAATAACTACCATTATTATAAAATAAAAGGCAGATTAAGAGGCAACATTATGACAGACTGATGTGTGACTCAGAACATACAATCAGGATATTATAAATGTTTGAACCATAATTTATGTTGGAATTGGAAAGGATGCTTGAAAAATCTGGTCTGACTCTCTGAGACCCAAAGAGGAAGAGTGCTTTTCTCAAAGTCACAGAGCTAGCCAGTGACAGAACCTAGACAATTACTCTCCTATAAATGATTTTCTAGTTATTCCATATAATACAGGATCAGATTCCTTTCTTTGTTAGACACTTCCTTTTGGCAAGTTTTGTTAAGTACAGGCATGGCTCTCTCCATCTAATCCTTTCAACACGCGCACACACACACAGAGTTAGGTGTTCATCTAATTAGTCCAATTATGTATAAAAATAATACCATTCTTTACTGTGTCTGATGGTACAAGGTTATATGATTTAAAAACTAATGTCTGTCAATTAAAATCTACTTTTAGCTATGTTGGAAGGAGTGTATTGGTAAACTCTATCTCTGAAAAACAAACATAAAGCTGGACAAAACTGACGCAAACATTTCAGTGTTTTGGAAACTGACCAAAGGCATACAACAATCTCATGTTATGCTTAAAAAACCGCTGAACTTCAGTTAATAAGACGGAGAATCTGTGATGTGCTGTGGTTGCTCTACCTTCCTCCAAGCTTGGTGAAAGCAGGGTTCTGTTAGGGCAGGCCATGCTGTGAGGATTGTCAAAGGGAATCAATTTGGAAGAGAGGGCAGTGCTCACACCTAGCAGCATTTTCTGTGGAAACACTCACCACAGAGGTTGGCAAGTAAGGAGGGCCCGCAGTTCCATAGCTGGGACAAACATATTCCTGGCTGAGACTGGGTGCAAGCCAGAAGGCTCAAGCCAGTCACACACTCCTGAAAAGCCCTGAAGCTGCACAAATGCTCATGGTCAACACGACACAGAAGGGAAAGGAGAAGCCAGAGAAGACATGAAAATTGCCCAGACTTTGCCTGTACTCCCCATATCTGCATACAGATCCACTGACAGAGGACAGAAGCCTTATGTGCTCAGGGTGGGTAAGCACAAACCTAGCCCAATAATAGCTGACCGCTAAACTACAAAGACACAGGGTTGACTCTTTGAGAATACAGTCTTATAAATAGGAAAGAAAAAAGAAAAATTGAGCTGAGGCATAAGAGAAAGATACCAAGATAATTCACTGATAAAGGTTAGTCTTTTCAACAAGCAGTGCTAGAACAATTGGATATCCATATGCAGAAGAATATAAGCTTAAACGCTTACCTCATGCCATACATATAAAAATAATTCAAAATGGATCACGGACTGAGATGTAAGCAAAACCATAAAAATTTTAGAATAAAACATAGGAGAAAATCTTTGTGGTCTTCAGTTGGACAAAGAGTTCTTAGATAAGAATCCAAAGCATGATCCATAAGAGAAAAAAATTTGATAAATTAGGCCTCAAAATTAATTCTGTTCTTCAAAAGATATGGTTAAGAGAATGAAAAGATAAGGCATAGATTAGAAAGAAATATTTGCAAAGCATGTATCGGACAAAAGACTTGCATTCAGAATAGATAAAGAAATCTCAAAACTCATTATAAAAATACAAATAACTCAAAATTTTTAAGTGGGCAAAATATTGAAACTGACACTTTATTAAACAAAATACACAAATGGCAAATAAGCTCATGATAAGATAATCAACATAATTAGCTGTTAGGGCAATATAATTTAAAACCACAATGAGATATGCTAAATACCAACTAAAATAACTATAATTAAAAATATAGATAATTCCAAGTGTTAGCAAGAACATGGAGAAACTATAACCCTCTCTCCTACATTGCTGGTAGGAAGGTAAAAAGGCATTACTAACTTGGAACACAGTTTGACAGATTTTCTTCTTTTAATTTGAACATGAACTTACTATATGACCCAATGATTCCATTCTTAGAAATCTACCTGAAACAAAGTGGATCACATGTCCACTCAAAAGTATGCACATGAATGTTCATAACATCATTATTCATAATAGCCCCAATATAGAAGCTTTCCAAATGTCCATAAACTAGAGAATAAACAAAACATGTTATATATCATTTTAATAGAATACTATTCAGCGCTAAAAATGAATGAACTGCTGATACATGGTACAACATGGCTAAACCTGAAAAATATAATGCTAAAGGAAAGATGCTAGAAGCAAAAGACTACATAATGCATAATTCCATTTATATGAAATGTTCAGAAATGGCAAATTTATAGTGTCAGAGAAGGTCAGTAGTTGCTAGGATTGGGAGTGGAAGTGAGGAATAACAAAGGAACTTTTTGGGATGATGGAAATATTCTAAGACTAGATTGCAGTGATAGTGTAAAACTCTATAAATTTACTAAAAATCATAGAACCGGTCCTTTACAATGGGTGTATTTTATGGTATATAAATTATACCTCAATAAAGGTCTTAAGATAACAAGAAAAAATAAGATCTTTCCCATGGTATTTTTATCTTAAATGTCAGATTGTGGCATTGATGCATGTTCAAAGGTGAGGTTAGAAGACACCACTAGAGAATAATAAAATAAGACACCATTTCAGATGGCATAATTATTAGCAATGGTAGCTATGGACATGGTGATTAATCATTCCAGCACTAGAAATACGAAATCTTGCTTCCTGCTTACTCTCCCTAAGATCTGGATGTTGACATGTTTAGCCTTCCAACTTGTAATTATCCTCCCTCCAAATTGGAATAAGGATTAACTAATTATAGTGGTGTCTTCAGACATGAGCCATACCAAACACCCTGGTAATGAAGAACTGTCCTGTCTGTAAAAGTATGCCAGAAAGCCTTAAAGTCTTTGGTATCTGCTTTGAGGTCCAACCCATAGAGTTTCTCCAAACTAGTTTAGCCAGCACAGGTACACCCTGCACTTTCACTAACTTTACTTTCTTTAAGATGCTGCTTTGGATAAGGTAATTTCTTTCCTAAAAATCTACTGTATCTCTCAGTTGGTCCAATGCAGAAAGCAGCAGTAGTCCATCAAAATGGCAGGATGTGGGGTTAGAAGTCATGGGTTTAAACCTTGGCCCTGACATGAACTAGCCATATGGCTTTAGCTAAGTAACTTAACCTTTTTAGCCTTATATTATTTACCCCCCAAGCTGGGATAATTCTGCCCGCTCCATAAAACTACTATGAAAAATAAGCAAGATGGTATATGTAAAGTAACTGACCCAGTATCTGTGTTAAATCTGAATGACAGTATGACAATTAACTCTTTCTAGAGTTTGGCCCCAATATTCCTATTTATCCTAATCTTATAGTAAGAAGATTCCTTATTCCAATCAAACCAGACTTCTAACCAACTGCCACCATGCAATGACTCTGGCTAAATCTTGCTCTCTGGGCTGCCTCCTCCCCGACTCTGTATTTACTAATCCTACCCATCTTTCAAGAGTCAGCTTAAAGCTCATCTTCTCCATGATGTTTAATTTGACCATTAACTCTCTAGACAACCAGTGAGATCCTTAATTATATATTTTTAAAATTTTATTTCTGTTTGAACATATCCCATTTCCTCAGGTATAGGAGACATTTCTGAAGGATACCAAGGTTTGTTTTATATCCCCCAGTGCCCCTTGCAAGGTCTGAAGTAGGACAAAGTTCTCAACTTATTTTTTTTTCCTGAGGAGTTCCTTAAAGAATAACTTGAAAACACTATTCCAGTCCATCTTTTTCATTTTATAGATGAAAAACTTGTCCCCAGAAAGAGGAAGTAACATTCAAGTTTCACATGAGTAATTTGGTATTAGAGTTGAAAACAGAATTCAGGCTTCCTATGGCAGATACTTCGGGGTGCCCTTCAATATCAGTTCTCCTACACATCTATAGGACTACCAATTTTTAGCTGGAAACATGGTCTCCCAGAATAAAGACTTCATGTCTCATCCTTACTTTAGGTAAGTGTGGATATGAGTTGTATGAAATGGGATAGAAGAGAAAGTGCTACATAACTTCATTTTCTCCTGTCTCCCCCTACTTTCTTCATCCTGCTGTCTGAAACACAGATGTGATGGTAAGAATTCCATTCTCGATCCACACTGGATCATGGGATTGAGGGGAATGCCCCAGGGATGGCAGGACAAAAAGCTGAAAAAAACTGACTCCCTAATGCTTTCAAGGAACAGACTACAATATCAGCTCTGGATTGCCAATAGGCTTTTATATGGAAGAGAAATAAACTTCTGTTTTGTTTAAAGTGCTGTTATTTTAGATACAGATTTGGATATTAGTTGTTGGCAGCATAACTGATCCTGTTACCCCTCCTATCAACTTTCTAATGCTCTTAGTTCTTCACATTGCCTCTAGACATATATATTAACTCATTCTTTCATTCATTAAATAATTTACTTAATAGCCATTCAGGATGCACTTACATTCTGCCTGGCATAAATCTAAGAGGGGGCTGGAGTGGACACAGGAATGAAATGTACAAATCCCGCCCTTAAAATTAAAAGTCACAAGTATTGAATGAACTTCTCACTGTCTTAACTCATATCACAATTCATAGATTGGCAAACACTCATCTCAGAATTTCTCTGACAGTCTCATATCAATTTCATTGTTCCCAGTAATAAAATGCTGATCAAACTATATGTGCTTAATATCTTGTATTTGCCTCTCTACATCCACTCTTTGCCCTTCTCTATCATTTTCTTTGACCACTGTGGCTTACTTGTATGTACTACATCAATGGGCTCTCTTGTCCTCTGACTTCTGGTTGGGTTGGTTAATAGGGACCCCTAGCAGGAAATCAGACGGAAGTAAGAGAATGAGTTCTACATATTTAGTTTTCTCAGCTCCCTCCCTGTGGGGTCATCTTAGGCTAACTTTTTCCTTAACTGAAGGTCACTCACTGTTTCACTCAAGATGGCCCACAACATGACTCTACTATTGGGTTCTGATAACCATTCCTTCCCTTCATAGCCTTTGAGTTCTAGCCCCAGGGAAATGCCCCAGAGGTATCCTGGACTAGACTCTATGTCTTTTAAACAGTCTAGTCTTGAAAACTTTCAGTTAGAAGTGGGGTTCCCTTCTAGGTGGAACTCACAGTCACTGGGCAGAATCCATATTTCCACCAACATGTATCAGAACCTCCAGTATAGTACTTTCTGCTAATTCCACCAGTATCCTCTCGTAGGAGCTTTAAAGTACTCAGTATGCCTATTTTAGAGGCATAATCCACAATTCTTAAAGAATGAAACAAAAGCAAATTATCACCTGTTTATTCATTACAAGTAACTGAAGTACCACTGACCACAGAGAACAATGGTAGGCAGAACAATGCACCCCCTTCCCAAAATGTCCAAGTCCTAATCCCAGAAACCTGTGAATATGTCACTTTACAAGACAAAAGGGGCCTTTACAGAGGTGATTAAATATCTTTAGATGGAGACATCATCCTGCATTATCTGGGTGAGCCCAACATAATCACAAGGATCCTTAAAAGTAAAAGAAGGAGGCAGGAGATTCACTGTCTGAGTGATTCAGCATTAGACTCAACCAGCCATTGTTGGCTTTGAAGATGGAAGGGAACTACAAGCTAAGAAATGCAAACAGCCTCTAGAAGCTGGAAAGGGCAGGGAAATAAATTCTCTCCTAGAACCCCCAAAAGGAATGCAGACCTGCTGATACCTCAATTTTAGCCAGATAGACCAGTTTTGGACTTCTATTGAACGGTAGGATAATAAATTTGTGTTGTTTTAACCCACCAAGTTCGTGGTAATTTGCTACTCCAGCAACAGGAAACTAATACAGAATGTAAGACCAAAATCTCCAGACCCAGGGAACTAAACCCAGGGTAAGGAAAGGCTGGGAACTGAGGGATGACAGAGACAAAACACAGTGGGCAGCACAACAAACCGCACACCAGTTGCTAACCTGCACTGCAGGCAAGTCGCATTCGTTAAAAGACAAATGTATGTTTTATCTCAGAGACTCCCACTCATAAAATGCTTTCATGCCTTTTGTAACACCTAGTAGAAGCTTCCCTCTTTTTTCTCAGAGTTTTTGGGAGTCACTAAAATTTTTGTATTTTGTTAGCATTATCAGCTTCATTCAGAAGGACAAGCATTTGCCTCATATCTTATTCTGTGACTTCCTGTTAGCCACAGAGGCAAAGAATGGCACAATAAAAATAACCATTCATAGAAGTTCCAGAGCATATGCAAAGCATCAATATCTATTATTTGCATTCTATAAAAACCCATTGCTGAGCACTTCTCCCAAGGCTGCCTGTTTCAGACTAGGCCTTACCACGCTCTGACCCAGCTGCTCCCGAAAGAAGTAATCCATGTTTCTCTTTTGCAGGCTGTCAAGGTAATGCTGAAAGCGTGTGTATGTATATGGGTAGCAGTAAGCAAATTGGTAAATATCTTCTTCTCGGTCAAAACAAAATGCAAAGGACATCACATAATTCTTCCTATGGTCCGGACACCGGTAGTAGTAAACATTTTTAGGTGGCAGCCTTTGCCTGAAAGATACAAAGAAAAAAAAATTGGGCATATCAGATAATCATTCAAGCTTCAAAGGTAATAAACAGGAATAAATGCCCAAGAGAAAAAAACTGTAACATCAAGAAGTCTAGGTGGTGTCTGGGAACAACAACCATACCACCTATGGTCAAAAGGAGTCCAGGATTTGGCAGCACTTTATTCAAATTCCAGCTCTACCCTTTATCAAATGTTTGGACAATGCAAAGGTAAACAAAGATGAACAAGTTTTAATCATTGTTTACTATTATTTGGAGCGCTCATTACATGCCCAGGCAATGAGCTAGATTCTTTTTTTTTAATGTTTATTTATTTATTTTGAGAGAGAAAGAATGCATGTGTGTAGGGAAGAGGGAGAGGGAGAGACAGAATCCCAAGCAAGTTCCGTACTCTCAGCACAGAGTCCCATGTGGGGCTTGATCTCACAAATCATGAGATCATGACCTGAGTCAAAACCAAGAGTTGGGTGCTTAACTAAACTGAGTAACCCAGACACCCCAGGGAAACTCAGATTCTTGATGTATAATGGTAAATAAGAGAGGCAACATGTTTATCCTCATGCAGTCTATATTCTGGTGGGGAAGCAGTCAATAAAATATTAAAAATAAATACATTAAACAGTTACAGACTCTTAAAGCACCTTGAGGGCAACTAAAGAGTATGATGTAAGGGCCATCTAGGTGGCTCAGTTAGCTGAGCATCCAACTCTTGATTTCACTTCAGGTCATGATCCCAGGGTCATGGGATTGAGCCCCACATTAGGATCTGTGCTGAGCGTGGAGCCTGCTTGGGATTCTCTCTCTCTCACCCTCTCTCTCTGCCCCTCTTCTACCTCCTGGCTTGCTCGTGTTCTCTCTCTCTAAAAAAAAAAAAAAAGAAAAGAAAAAAAAGTGTGATGTTATACTAAAAATAAATAGGGGAGGTCTACTTTTCCTAGGGAAGCCAGGTTTTTGTATTGTAAGGCTAATTCAGACCTTTTTTTTAAAATAAGCTAATGTGCACTGTAAATATTGAAGGGGGAGGAAAGAATATTCAACATTTCTTTAAATTATTACTATTGTTTTTCTACAGAGCATTACATGACACTAATTTTCCACAGAAGCACTTTGGGAAATACTGCTTCAAATATACTGTGTAAGCAGTTTTGCTAAGTCATCATGCTCATTCTCCAATAAGGAACTCTGAAACATATACATGAGAAAAGGCAAAATGTTCCAGTCATAATTCCCATAACTTTTTTACATTCATCCACATCATAGGCTCACTGTACCCTATCATGCTGTGTGACATCCAAACTATTCACAGTTTTCCTGCAGTGAATGACTCTTATTACTGTCTCTTAAAAACCCCATTAATCCTAAAAAAACCATCCCAAACTATACATTTTCCATGATCATCCATTGACAATTCTGGGCCAGTCCAGCTCCCACATTTCCCAGCAACTCTTGCTTCTTTATTGATGGCATCGTAAGTCTTATCCACTCAAATCAGTTTGGAAGCTCCTAAAAACACAAGTATATTTCTGGGGGCTACTGGCACATTGGGTAAAGGATGCCAGGCTCATCTGTAGGGGCTTGGCATTCAACTGAAAAGCCATAGGGCCCAGGAGCATGTGAAGGAAAGTGTGAGGAGGGTGTAGGTGATGAGGTTGAGGAAAATAACAATGGTGGTGGCTCCAGGTAGGGCAGCCTGAAGAAAATTGTTAAAAGCACCCAGAGCATTATAACATGCCAGTAGTTTGTTGCAGAATCTTGCTTCTACCTTGGTGTCCTTCTGAAGCTGCCTAAGTAGCTAGGGTGGAAATTAAGGCTGTGGGCTTCCTGTGGAAGAGCAGAGGTTACAAGACACTAATTCTGTACATACAGCAAGCTTCTATTGTTTGCCTGTAGCCCTGGGTCCCATGAACATCAGACATTAAGTGAAATGCAGAGAGGGGAAGAAGATGCAAATTAAGGAAGAAAAAAAAGGAAAAGAAAGATTGAGAAAGGAATGAGGGAAGAGAGAAAGGAAGGAATGAACAGAATATGCATAGTATGGGTTGTTTATGGGGTTTATTCAGTACCTGATTTATTGTACTTTATTTTTTTAATGTTTATTTATATGAGAGAGAGAGAGAGAGAGAGAGAGAGAGAGACCATAAGTGTGAATGCGCAAGCAGGGAAGGAGTAGAAAATGAGGGAGAGAATCTGACAGTGCAGAACCTGATGTGGGGCTTGATCTCACGAACTGTGAGATCAAGACCTGAACTGAAATCAAGAGTCAGATACTTAACCAACTAAGCCACCCAGTCACCCCAAGTACCTGATTTAATTCGCATAAAATCATTTGGTCAAGGTGGGTATTATTCCACTTTGCCAATGTGGTCATGGAGGTTCATAAAAGTTAAGGAGCTCACTCATTACATCAAGTGAGTAAATGATAGAGCTGGGACTCCAATTTGTTTCTGTCTGATTCCAAGTCCAGTACCTAGAACACTCCTCCATAGTCCTTGATAAATTACGAACTTCTGCTATTCCAGATATGAGTGTGTGCAAAAGCCAGGAGGCAAGAGAGAAAAAAGCAAATGTTGGAACTGAAAGGAATTCGTCGTGGCTGAAGTACAAAGAGTGAGAAGGGAATTCATGAGTAATGTGTCTGAAGAGGAAGGCAGAAGCCAGACTAGAAAGGGACTATATGAACCATGTTAAAGAATTTAAAAATGATCCTGAAGTCACAGGGTACCTTTCAAGTGAGTGAAAGAAGTAAAGTACCATGACTGCCAGTCCAAGGGATCGATGATAGTGGTCAGAAGGACAGAAGGAGAGTAGCTGCACAGGTGTAGAAAACAAGACAGATTTGACTATTTTATTATTTTTTTTTTCAACGTTTATTTATTTTTGGGACAGAGAGAGACAGAGCATGAACAGGGGAGGGGCAGAGAGAGAGGGAGACACAGAATCGGAAACAGGCTCCAGGCTCTGAGCCATCAGCCCAGAGCCCGACGCGGGGCTCGAACTCACGGACCGCGAGATCGTGACCTGGCTGAAGTCGGACGCTTAACCGACTGCGCCACCCAGGCGCCCCCAGATTTGACTATTTTAGAAAAAAGTGGTTTAAGTGATGGGACATAAGGTCTAACTAATATGGGTTAGAACCTGGTAGCACTGAGGAAGGCCGGATGGTAGAGAGAAAAGCATAACCAATAAAGGAACAGGGATTTTCATATAAACATCAGTGGTAGTATCAAAGGCTGTCTAGGGATGTGTTTGGGCCCACAACAGAATCCATTTACCTCCTACTCCCAAAGCCACCACAGATAAATATACAGGTAACAATAGTCTTCTTGTAATGTAAATACAACTTTTAAGACAAGTGCTGCCCCCTCCCCCAGGCACTCTTTCTTTCCAGCCAGAAGGAAAGGTTGCTACCCTAAACCTTCCTATATTGAAATTTTGGGGCTACCAGTGATGAGGCAGAAAAATAATGGCCTGGAAGGTGCATGGGGAGTCAAGAGGAAAGTCGTCCTCTCCTGATACTTCTGTCCATGGAGTATAAGTGAATCAACAGTTCCTGAGAGGGAAATGGGGGGAATAATGACCTCCAAGATATCAGGTCTTACTTCATTGTTTTATGTAGCAAATTATTTGTTAAGTATCATGTACCAAGCATTGTTTGTTTAAGAGAAGATGTAAAGGAAGCAGTGGACTAAAAGACTGAGAACCCAAGTAAGATTAGTTACCATGAAGCTGAGTTTCAGAGGAAAAAGTGGAAAGTGGAAAGTTCTTGATAGAGAAGGGAACAGTGAAAACCAAGATAAGATCAGTGCAGAGGTGAGGGTATAGAAAGAACAGATGATAGTCTAAATTTGTGATGTGATTGAAACATGCAGAAATGTGAGGCTGATGGACTAACCTAGTTTCAGGGTTCCCAGTTTGCATTCAGGAAGAATGCCAGTTGAAAGTGGCCTTGAGGTCTCTGGTTAGTGAGACCCTTCAGGCCCTGGCTCACAGATCTGAGAGCAAGGTGAGCATGTCTTCATATGTTAGTGATTCCTACAGTGACGGGCCCCTCAGGTTATGATGCTGATGTTCTCAACTCTTCATTTACTAGTATATCCGATCAGGGTCCATGCTTTAAATTCAATCACCCCAGTTTTTTCCTATTCTAGCCAAGTTTAGCAACTTGACTCTGAGAGCCTGCCATTTCCACCAAATTTGATTGTGTGCTATCAAGAGAATTCGTCTAATGCTTGCAGCTGTCCCAGCTCCTCTCCCGAGTGGGTCAGATGCCTAACCTGATTTGCAGACAGAGTGAAGGTAATGGGCCCTGGGGTAATCATTCAAGGAAGTCAAGATGCTGCTCAGGGCTTAGATTTTCTAGAATCTACTAAGAATACAAATAAAAATCCATTTGAGAAGGGCTCAGTAGGCCAAATTCATGAGGACTTTCAAGTAACACAAAGAGTAGAGGAAAATAAGACTGGGACTATGTCGGAGGAAACATGTGTCTCTCATTTGTAATGCATTTCTGGTTTTTCTCTTATTTTGCTTATTATGTTTTTACTATGTCGCAGGCATCATGTTGAATGTTGTATATGCATTATCATTTAAACCTCACAATAATCCCATGAGCCAGGGGCTATTAGCAACATCCCCTTTACATAGACAAGAAAATTGAAGCTCAGAGAGGTAAAAAATTCCCTGAAGTGACAGGGTTAGTAATACTCAGGGCTTATATTAGATGCAGACTAATGTGACTTTGAAGTCTGTGCTCATAATTCCTATGGTACCTTGCTACCCTCCTTTCTCCCTTTGCCATCCAGTCATAGCCCTATTTCTGCTTCCAGAAAAATCTGCTCTCCCAGTACTCTCCTGTTAAAGACTCTTCAAACAACTCCCTATCTTCATATTCTGGTTTGGCCTACAAGGCTCTGTGAGATCTCCCTGTGATCCAGTATCACCAGCCATTTCTTCCTCCTTGAATCCTATGTTTTATTCATACTGAGCTACTTACAACTCCCTAACACAATTTTATGCTATTCCTCCCATACCTTTATGGGATCTCTTTTTATTTGATCTTTCTTTCACTTGGAGTGATTCCCCTGTGAATCACTTTTCCCATCTTACCTACTTGGTGAACTGCTACTCATAGATGTGCATAAGGTAGACTGTCAATAAAGGCTAAAGTACTTTTTTAAATGAACTAATTAATTAATGGACAAAAGATTGTATAAATAAATGTCTACGCTTTAACATACTTCTTCTCTGAATCCTTCTCTGACCATTCAGTCTTCATTAATTTATCTCGACTTTGACACATAATAGGAAAATAAGTTTTATAACTTGGTATGTCTGTTAATAATGAACACCAAAAGTAAATGGAGATTTCTTCAAAGAAAGGTAGGCTTCTTGAAGACAGGAAGAGTGTCACCTTTTCCCTCTCTTTCTCACTTTTCACTTTGTCACTTTCCTCTCTATCGTCTCTTCACAGAGAAGTTAACAATACTTGCTCATTTTAAAAAGCTGTGATAAAAGGAAAAGAAGACTCATCTCTGAAGATAAATGGTAGACATCATAGGGAAGTAGACTGTAGCTCGGTATAGAGACTCTTTAATATTCAGCTGAAGGGCAAGTAGAAAGGCCCATGTTATAGGGGAGTGCAAGCATGGGAAGCTTTATGGGATCCCATCAAGTAAGTTCCTATACTTGATGTTAGGTTAGACAAGTCTGCCTTCTGATTCTGTTTAATACAGATAGTGTGAGATATCACTGAAAACAATACAACAATGATGATAATAGCTATTATAATTTCTAATATGTATATATTATTGACCATGTGGTAGGCCATTGTAAATACATTATAATATATTAAGTTCTTTAATCCTCACAACCATCCTCTGAAGTTATTCCTGTCATCCCAATGATATGATGAAAATGAATATGGGGTCAAGAATGCTTTTTTTTTAAGTTTATTTATTTATTTTGAGAGAGACACAGCAGGGGAGGGGCAGAGAGAGAGAGAGAGAGAGAGGGAGAGGGAGAGGGAGAGAGAGAGAGAGAGGGAGAGAGAGAGAATCCTAAGCAGGCTCTGCCCTGCTAGCGTGGAACCCGATGCAGGGCTTCAACTTAAGAACCACAACACCATGACCTGAGCTGAAATCAAGAGTTGGATGCTTAACCAACTGAACCACCCAAGTGCCTCAAGAATTCTTGTTCATAAGAGGAAACTTGTCCACGACTCCCCAGAAGACTTCATAAAGGAAAGAGTCCAACATCTGATCCTGCCAGAGATGCAGAGAGATTCAAGACCTGGAGTGTGTGCTCTCAGGACTCAGAAACTAAAGGCTGATCGAGCTGTTGGAATAAACCATCATCGTGGGTCCATCCTGATGACTAAAGAGGACATCCAAATGTGTGAGGGCACCCTGTAACTCACATCCTCAGATCCAGTCATGCATGAACATGTGAGTGAGCAAAGCATACACATTCACACACATGTTCAGTAAATACTGAACACATTCCAATCATATTATATATACCTCTCTACTATAGCCTCTATCTAATTATATCAATTTGAATATATACCTTTCTCCA
This sequence comes from Leopardus geoffroyi, assembly GCF_018350155.1. Classification (NCBI taxonomy): domain Eukaryota; kingdom Metazoa; phylum Chordata; class Mammalia; order Carnivora; family Felidae; genus Leopardus; species Leopardus geoffroyi. The sequence continues at coordinate 38,990,383 of NC_059328.1, forward strand.
TCATTACGCTGAGCCTCTCCCAAGGGCGGGGATAATGTATCGTTTACCTCTTGTTCTGCAGGACCTATACAGAGCTTTGCATATAGAGGTTCTCAAAAATGCTTATGAATTGGGTAAATGAATATATTTGTGAGTGAACTTTAAGGGATTAATTATTGGAATAAATATTTTCAGCCATACCAATCTATGTATAGTGTGCTCTCTCCATGTGAAACTGTGAGTCATGCCCTGAATACATCATGTTCTCAAAAACCTTCATGCCTTTTAAAATGCTGTTCCTTCTCTCTGCAATTGCCTTTCCCCTACTTTTCTACGTAGTACATCCTTATGTAGAGAAGTGAGACCCAGCTCAAATGACATTTCCTCTTTGAAAGCTGTGTCAGCAACTCCATGAATTAAATGCTCTAAATGCTAATTGCAGACACTTGTATATTTCTAATTCATCTCAAAATCCATAGCACTTAGCATAGTGCTTGGCCCTGAAGAGGAGCTCAGAGCATGTTTGTTGAATTAATGAGTGAGTGAATTTGTGACTTAATGAATGACTAAAATGGTTCCTTTCCATTTACCATACTCTCTGCCTTCTCTCCCAACTATCAGTCAAATTCCAGTACATCATTTTGGAGGTTACTAGAACACAGAAGAAGAGAAGAAGCCCAGGACCTAATGGAATACACAGGGCTCTCTAAAACAACAGCATTCCTTGCCCTCCTCAATAACCCTGAAAGACAGGAGCCCTAATTTTCTCTTTAATCTAACAGAAGATATGGACATGGACAGATGAGTTCCAATCCCACATTCTTCCTAGACAGTAAACACAATTTTTTTTCTTCATATAAATTCTAAAGGAGATAGGGCGCCTGGGTAGCTCAATTGGTTCAGTGTCTGACTTCCGGCTCAGGTCATGATTTCACAGTTCATGGGTTCAAGCACCATGTCGGGCTCTGTGCTGACAGCTCAGAGCTTGGAGCTGCTTCAGATTCTGTGTCTTCCTCTCTCTCTGCCCCTCCCCTGATCACACTCGGTCTCTATCTCTCTCCAAAATAAATACTAATTTTTTTTTTAAATTCTAAAGGAGGAATCAAAACAAGGCCACTCAAATATAATATAAACACTTCCTGTATGCCTATAATATGCTACCTGTTTGATGCACACTATTATCTGACTGATAAACACATTTCTTCCCATCACACCAAGGCTGTACTCACTGAAATTCAGCCAACAATTGCAATTGTAGAAACAGTCTCTTCATTTCCCATCTTTATCAACCCAGGGTAGGGAGAAGCAACCTGGCATCCAGTTTTCCAGGTATTTTTGAAATTAAGGTAAGACTTCATCCCTCTTCCTTTCATAAGGGCAGCCAAATCTCTGGTTTGTCATTCATGTCAACATGTGGCCTTTAGCCTACGTTTAGTTGGAACAACCTAGACTACCACCTGGCTGGAGTCAGTTGGCCTCCTCCTTTTCTTCTCCAGTGTCTGGCACAGCCAGGCAGCGGGCATGGATGCCCACATTATAAATCCACCTTCCCTTTCCATAGGCAAACAGGAGCTATCCTATCATCTCCCAAATAATTATAATGGTGCTCCTGTCACCAGCATATCTATTCTTATCTTTCACCACACTTTGTCACAGCTAATCTCTTGATGACTCACAGGGAGGGGGAGAAAGAGAGAGTGAGGGAGTGCTCAGATACAGGCAACACATTTTTACACCCAATGTCTAATCTGATTATCATCTTATCAGAGGCTGATGGGCACTAGTTGTGGGAGGAGAGAGACAGAGCTACATACTGCCAGCTGAGTTTTTGATAACAAAAAAGACACTGCTCGATTCTTGAATTAACCTTTTTGTCCTACAAACTGTATTGTTTATTTTTCATAGTTTATTTTACATGTAGGGTTTTTATTTATTTATTTTTTTATCTGTGCCTTCTGGAGAAGGACATCCACACACTGTGGCAGCAGCTGCTTCTATTAATTCCGAGCCATTAAAAAAATTAAAATTAAACCCAATTACCTCGTCTGGTTTAGAACTGGGGAATAGCTGAGACTGATTATTCCCCCTGGTCATGGACGGCAACAATATTCCTACCTACACGTGGCTGCTGGCAGAATGCTAATGCAGCCAGAAATTCCAGGGACAGGCTCTCGACACAAGGAGAGGCTCTAAGTCATGTACTCTATCTTCTCTAATCCAGATTCCCGAGAGGATGCAAAAGGAGCACCCTTGATAAGATATTGGAATAGCTATGGTTCTTGGGAAGGATCCTTCCTCTCTTTGTGCCTCGGAATAAAATGTGGTTACTAAAATGTGTCCTATATCCCTCTTAGGGTTGTTGTGACTCTTAGGTGAAAAGGACTTTACTTTCAAAACTATCATATTCTGGGCTACAGGATAGTGTATAAAGCAGTATCAGAAATGAGGTAGCAGGCTAGAGCTGGAATGGCTCATCTTTGCACAAAGTTGTGTACTAAAGTTACTTTCTTGCTGCATCCTGGGTAGAATAACAATAAGGGTTTAGGGTGTGAGGTCTGAACTAGACTAGCATCTCCTTGTAATCCCCTTGCATAGAACCTAGTGTATAGAAGGCGCTCACTAAGTACTTTGAATAAACGAATAAATAAGTCAGGCAGGGCTGAGTTTTGACTGAACAAATAGAACTGTATTCACGTCCAACTGTAGATGCCTTTTAGAAATATAGTTAGAGTACAAAAGAAAGAATGTGGGCTTGGGCTCTATTCTACTTCCATTACTTCTCAGTCAGGTAGTCTTGGATCTGGGTTTCCACATCTATAATATAAAAATAATATCCACTCACAGATTTGTTTTTTGTTTTTGTTTATTTATTTAAAAAAAATTTTTTTTTTCAATGTTTATTTATTTTTGGGACAGAGAGAGACAGAGCATGAACGGGGGAGGGGCAGAGAGAGAGGGAGACACAGAATCGGAAACAGGCTCCAGGCTCTGAGCCATCAGCCCAGAGCCTGACGCGGGGCTCGAACTCCCGGATCGCGAGATCGTGACCTGGCTGAAGTCGGACGCTTAACCGACTGCGCCACCCAGGCGCCCCGTGTTTTTGTTTATTTATTTATGTTGAGAGAGAGAGTGTGAGTGAGCAGGGAAGGGGCAGAGAGAGAGAGAGGGAGACAGAGAATTTCAAGCAGGCTCCGCACTGTCAACACAGAGCCCAATGCAGGGCTTGAACTCATAAACCGTGAGATCATGACATAGGCTGAAACCAAGAGCCTGACACTTAACCAACTGAGTCACTCAGGTGCCCCCATGGATTTGTTTTGAAGATTAGAGATGAGATTTGTACCCGGCATGTAACAGGTGCTCAGTAATGGTAACTGTGATTATCACCATGCTCTGTACGATTAATAGTTGGCATCACACTATGTCTTAGTTCAGAACAATGAACTCCAAGTTCACACTAAGTGTGCTTATGGTATGAAATGGGCAGAATAGGTAGGATGGGGACAAAGGAATATGTGACAAGGGACAACCCTGTTTTCTCTTCCTGATGATTCCCGCCCGATATAACCAACACCTCCCTTTTATTTTTTTTAAGTCTTGTTTGTTTGTTTGTTTAGAGTGAGAGCATGAGCAGGGGAGGGGAATGTGGAATATGTTTAAGAAATAGAGTCTAAGCAGTCCTTCTTATAGAGAATAGTCTAATAGCTTTTGGCATCATGTGGTAAAAATCTAAAATTATTTACTTTGGTTTTTGGTTACTCTTAAAGAAAAAAAAACTTCATAATAAACCCTTAACCAGCAATGAGCTCAAAAATACAAAAGTGGATGCTTCAAAATGTTCAGTGATGACTTTTCATTTCTCATGAAATTTAGTAATGGACATGTAACTTGTATGAAATGTTTGTTGGTATTTACGATCCACTGTAGGGGGTGTATTGATAACATGACCACATAAAAACCAGAAAAACATAAATCTGCTGAAGAAACATCAGCATCTACTTGATTTAACAGTTATTTTAAGAAAACTGATGCCCAAAGACTATAATTTAAGCATGTAAAAGCAGAAGCATAAAAGAAAAATGATTGAAATTATTTTAGAAGAAAAATGTAGTATATATGAAAATCCATACTTCAGAGGGAAGTTAGTATCACTTTATTTAAAGTACATGACTGTTCTCTAAAATAATTTCAATCATTTTTAATTCCAAATTTTCTTGTATATAAAGTGGTAGCCATCGGGGCACCTGAGTGGCTCAGTCTGTTAAGCCTCTGACTTCGGCTCAGGTCATGATCTTACAGTTCATGAGTTCGAGCCCTGCGTCAGGCTCTGTGCTGACAGCTCAGAGCCTGGAGCCTGCTTCAGATTCTGAGTCTTCCTCTGTCTCTGCCCCTTCCCTGCTCACGCTGTGTCTCTCAAAAATAAAAAAAACAGTAGAAAAATTTTAAAGTGGTAGCCATTAATGTCTTTTCACTATTTTCAGACCTAAAACCAGCATCTTTAGATCAGTGTCATCAGATATTTCAAATAGAAAATAACAATTACAATGTAAATTAATTATTTTCATCTAATTCATGGAATCAAAGTAAAGCTTTTCAAAAATCATTCTGTTGTAGATATCATATGTTTTCACTCTTATGTGGATCCTGAGAAACTTAACAGAAACCCATGGGGGAAGGGAAGGAAAAAAAAAAAAAGAGGTTAGAGTGGGAGAGAGCCAAAGCATAGGAGACTCTTAAAAACTGAGAACAAACGGAGGGTTGATGGGGGGTGGGAGGGGACGGTAGGTGATGGGTATTGAAGAGGGCATCTTTTGGGATGAGCACTGGGTGTTGTATGGAAACCAATTTGACAATAAACTTCATATATTACAAAAAATAAAAAAAATCATTCTGTTGATGGTAAAATACTGTCTTAGTGGTAATGACATCGCTAATTCAGTAAAATAAAAAGTTCAACATTAAAGATAAAGTTACTTATTTTTTGCAACAATATGAATAAAATTTTGGTAAAAGCAAAATACTTGTTAAATAAACAAACATATGGAGTAGAAATTTATTTTTTGAATTGGTTTGTGGTGTCCATATAAATCATACTTGCATCCAAACAAACTTCTATTTTCCACCTTCAAAATAGAGACTATAGTATCTCAAAATTTACACAAAGTAAATGAACAATTTTTTATGAAGCTAATAACAAACCACACAAACATAAAATTTTTGTTTTTTTCAGGAAGGCAGACCATGCTTATTTTCTTTACTGTCTGCCATCAATAGGATTTGAGATTTTGAACATTTAATAAGCTGCTTTATCAACATTGATTTTGGTTTTTGTTGTTGTTGCTAATGAGACCTCTAAATTTTAGTAATGAGGCTCTGAATGAGAACAAAAGTTTGGTTGCATTTTGTTCAAAATCAATTGAAAAATTTTAATCAAATATTCAACAATGAAGCACCAAAGTATTTCAGCTTTTAAAGCTTTTATCAAATTGCAATTATTGAAAACAAAGCTTGCAAACAAGAAGACATGACATTTATCTCTACAAAAGCATGGGAGGAACTATACAAATTAAATGATGAAAGCACATTTGGAGTACAAGATTGAATTTTGAAGTTCAATGATTATACTTTGGGATAACTTACTTTAGGAGGAGAATTTTGTGATGAAGCTCCTATTTTTAATTGGATATTTATATAATATGTTGTGCCAGAGTAGAAAGAAATTGAGAAGGCCTACAATTTTGCAGCATCTGCATTTGGTGAAAATTTGAAAGAGTCAAGAAGCATCTTATTTGAAAAAAGTTGTTTTATTAAAAAAAAATAATCCAAGAAAATTTCTCTGAAGGGAGTAAACAAGAGAGTAACTACAAAAATATTTGGACTGAAATGTTTATATATTGCAATACTAAAAAGCTTACAACTGAGAATGTCCTCGGGGTTCCTGGGTGGCTCAGTCGGTTAAGTGTCTGCCTTTGGCTCAGGTCATGATCTCATGGTTCGCGAGTTCGAGCCCTGTGTGTCGGGCTCTGTGTTGACAGCTCAGAGCCTGGAGCCTGCTTTACATTCTGTGTCTCCCTCTCTCTCTGCCTCTTCCCAGCTCATGCTCTGTCTCTCTCTCTCTCTCAAAAATAAATAATAAACCATTAAAAAAAAACTGAGAATGTCTTCTATTTAGAAGAATTTGCTCTAAGTTTACCAGGTACTTCAATACCTATAGAGATAATGCCTTTTATTTAAGTTTATTTTGATCTACAAAGGAGAATTAATTGAATGTGTCAACAATTTCTAACTTCTTAACCATAAAATACAATTCTTCTGCTGAAGAAGACTGAAAATTCTTCTGCTGAAGAAGACTGAAAGCAATTTTATCAGAAATAAAACTAATAAAGCCTGACTAGAAAAAATATATTCTTCATAAAAATAACAATGATATAGTACTAGATACACATGTAGCTAAGAAACTCATTGAAGCATGTGAATGTGTGCTGAAAGTAACTGAATTGATTTAAAGAAAATAAATATAAGTTTTTCAAAAATATTGCTTTAATGCATATTGATATGTATTTATTTTATTTTATTTTGTTTTTTATTTAGAACAAATTTTGGTTTTGAAAATTGTTTTTTAAGTCCAATGTAGTAAAACAATTGGCAGCTAATACATGAATATTTCCAAAAATATACAAAACTTTATTTTTAGTTTCCTCATTCACTTTCAGTTGGGAAGATAAATCTTTGTGGTCCTATCCATTTGCCAACCTGATTGCTATTCTTGAACATCTTAAAGTTACCTAAAATTCAGCCTGATTAAAGTCAATCTCTTGACCTCCTCCACACCTGGACTTCTGAAAATGCTCCTGACTCAGTAAATAGACTGACCATCTCCATCCATTCAACTGAACACGACAAAAGCCTTAGAGGCAATCTTGATGTCTTCCTCTCTTTGTCTTTTTCCTTCCTTTTTTCATTCAACAAATTTTGCCTAAGAGCTTCCCGTGTTGCATTCTTCTAGATGGTGAGAAAGCAGAAGTAAAAAAAGAAATTCCATGCTTTTATGGAACTTAAATTCAAGTGAGAAAGAGATAAACAAATCAATACATGATATAGTGTAAGATAATGATAAGTGTAATGAATACAAATAAAGCAAAGTAACGGATAGTGAGTGATGGAGGGGCTATTTTAGTTAGGATGGTCAGAGAGGTAACCATTTAGTAGAAACTGACTGATATAAGGAAATGATCCATGTACGTGTGTGTGTGTGTGTGTGTGTGTGTGTGTGTGTGTGTGTGTATGTGTGCGTGTGTATCCAAGAAAATAGTGGTCCAGAGGGAAGCACAAAGGTCCAAGGGCAGGAGTAAGTTTGTTATGTCTTTAGAACAGGAAGGTCAGTGTGATGAAACAGGAACAAGTGAGAAGGTGGTTGGTACAAAATTAATTAGGAAGGGAGGGTGGATCCAGACTACAGGGCACTGCAGGCCCTGATTGGAATTTTGTATGAGAAACCACGGTGGGGTAGAGATACTAAGGGTGATGAAATGAGTTGGTTTACATTTTCAAAGGGGCTCTGGAGTAGAAGAGTAGTCTGTGGTGGGCAGGAGGGGGACGACAGCTTGAGGCCAGTTGGATAGCTATTGTAGTGGTCCAGGAAAAAGATAATGATGGCTTTAGTTAGAGTGGAAGCTGTGTAAGAAGTTGCAGGATTTGGAATCTATTTTGAGGGTAAACACTATCAAATTTGAGGATACACTGAATATGAGATGTGAAAGTAAAAGCAAAGTCAATAACGACATTAAGGTTTTGACCTGATATCATTTACTGAAATTGTTACATCCTCCATCTCATGAAGGTCTTTAAATTCTGTCTTTAGAAGATATCTCCAAACTCTACTTATCTCTATTTCCATGTTTTTCCTACTTTGCTGAGAAAGTCTCCTACACTGCCCAGCTTCCTTTTTCTCACTTTTCTCCTCTCCAATCCCCTCTCCACATAGTTTTTTCACAGCTTAATTGGATCATGTCATTTTCCGTATTAAAACTCTTACACTATTTCCAATTATGTTGGAATGGAGTTCCAAACTATTTAACATGACTTTCTTACTTCCTCGGATGAACCAAGTTCATAGTCTATCTCAAGACCTTTAAATACTTTTCCCTCTATCTATCCAGTTCTCCACACTAACTCCCTCCTTTTCCTAGTGACATCTACCCTTCATTTTTGTTTTACCTCAGATAATATCTTCCCTATCACCATCTAAATTAAACTCTCCTGTTAGTCTCCCTTGAAGCAACTAGATCCTTTCCCTAAAAGCACTACTTCAATTTAATAATTACATGTGTATTTGTACTTGTTTACTTGCAGTTTATGTTTCCAGTAGGTTGTAGTTTCTATGTGGGTAGGGACAACATCGGTTTTTTTGCTCACCAGTGAATAACCTAGCATCTGACACAGTACCTGACACATAGTAGACTTATAGTAAATTTTATTAACTGAATGGAGTAAATATGTATGGGTAAGGGGATAATGACAGAGAAGGAAGGTAAGAAGGCTGATTGTTGGTGGCCTGCGTGGGACAAGGAGTTCTAAACCCACAGTTGGCTACTGGGTTCCCAGCAGAGTAGGTAGGGGTGGGTATTGTCATGGAAGGGCTTCTAACTTGTTCCATTAGTTAGATTTTGCAAGACCTCACACAGTGCCTCTCTCAGAGAAAAGATAAAGACATTAATCATCTAGACAAAGGCCTCCTCTCATTTCCTCTCTCACATAATATAGTTCCCTGATTTATTTCTGGATTCTTCAGGTTTCTGCTTCCACAACCATCAGATCAGAGCTTTTAAGCCAGAAGATTCATTGTTATGCAGCACTATCATGTGAGGAGTCACTGTAAGGCCTTCCAGACTGTAAAAGTAGAACTCAGTGTGGTCTACTCAACAGGAGGGCTCTTATCATAGGGGCTTCCCAGTATAGAGTGGTTATAGGCTGTCCCCCCGTACTCACTGAGTGGGCACTGCCAGGCTAGGCATGACCAAAGTCGGGGGGGGGAGGGGCTGGGGGCTTAGCATTAGATAAAGAAATATAGAGAAGCAGGACCATCTGGAGTATTTCTGATTCATTACCCAACCCGAAGTCCTAGCACAGGGAGTATCTTTTCACTAAGTAAAATGAACTGAGACCTCAGTAGAAAGTCTAAGGAATAGATCATGAGAGTAGATTCCAGTGGCCTGGAGTCCAAGAAAGCCAGAAAATGTCCTAAATTCCAGGTTGCTACATCCAAGGAGCTTAGTCAAAAAGCAAAGTGAAAAGTTATCTGGTCCCCAAACTAGGTTCCAAGTGTAGGGGGATAGGGCATGAGAGATAGTGATGTTAGAGCCAAGAATGAGTCAGCAACAAAGAAAGTAGATTGCCAAGGGAAAACTGAGAAGGGACAGAGGCATGGATAGCAAGTGACTTCCAGCTTTCCAGGGCAAGAGGTACAATCACAGTCTTGAGCGGATTAAGATGTGATCAAGAATCAGTGAAAGGAGGAGAGCAGGATTACTTTCCAGAGACAATATACATACACGGTTTCAAGCCAGGTCACACCAAATTATTCTTTCCTACTATGACAAAGGGAATGAGGAGTAAGATCTACTTTAACAGGAATGAAAGGCTGGCATAAATACATGGGGAAAAGAATGGAAATGTTGAGGAGATATCCCTTAGGATGTCGGTCTCCAGTGGATGAGGAAGCTGGACCAGGCTATTGCTCCATGTGAAAAGTGGTAATGACTTGATGACCTGTGGATGCATAAGGACTGGCAGGCTGGAAGGTATGGCATTTGAAGGAAGCAAAGCACTGACCAAAAAACAAAGACTGAGATATGACACAACGTTGGGAAGTTCTGATATAGAAAGGGTAATCTTGCATAATGGTGCCAGAAGAATTACCGAGGTTGTATGACAGCTGCCAAGACCCCAGAAGGACAGATTAAGCAACACACAGCAGGTTATCAGGGTCATAACAAGTGTTAGGTCAGGAATGGGGCCTGACACAGGAATCAGAAGGAAAGGCAAAGATCCATTATCCTGGCTAGGAGGCTGAGTTAGGTTAGGACTTAGTCGTGATTCCAAGAAAAAATTCTGGGAAGGAAGGAACTTTCTGCCAGTGTCTCTTATGACTATGTACAGAATAGGACTGAACCCCTTACATGGCTGGGACTAAGTCTACAGGTGAGCTAAGTTGTAAAACCACAGGAGTCTACTAACAAGTGTCTAACTATGTCTAGCCTACTATGTCTATAATTACTTCTTTGGTCTCATTTCTTCTAGGAAGTTTTCTCTCCTTCACCACCAGTTATTCTCTTTCTCTGCCCCTGTGTTCCGTGTATTACCCTACGATAACATGCATCAAACTTCATTATAGCTTAACATCATTCTTCCTTATCCCATTAGAGTGAGGCCATGTCTCTATTTGCACATCATGAAGCCCTAATGGCTAACCCAAGTTTGGTACATGTAATCACTACATAAATTTATTGAATCAGTGAGTCAATGAGTAAGTGAGTAAGTGAATGAGAGAGTATATAAGTCAGGGAGTAGCAAAAGATGAGGCTGAAAAGGCAGATAGGGACCAGATCATATGGTTGGTGCCTTGTAAGCCATGTTGTGGAGTAAAGACTGACCCTAAAAGAAGTGAAGAGCCACTAATGGATTTTAAGTATGTTCTCAGTGACTCCCATACTCAAAGGCCATTGGCTTCTAAAGGGCACTGGCTATGTTTCATTAGATCACTTCCTCACAAATTAACTGGTTAAAATGTTGGCTCATAGGAATCAGCTCTGACATTTTGGTCTTCATCACATGAAAGACAATGTCTAAGTCAACTTCTCAATACTCATCTTCTGCCTGTGAATGGTACAGACTCCTTTCTATACCATTGATCTTCATAGCTAAAAAAATATGTAAAAGAGCTTTCATACTTCAGTAGACTTATTAATCTTAGAAGTTCTGAATTCATGTATTTCACAACCTCCTACTTTTCAGAGTTATTGTGTTAATCAAAATAATAAAATAGACTCAATCTTCTGGTAATTGAAATGAGTAAATGAACTTTGTAAGTCGTCTTCCTGAAAGTTAAGAACCAGAAGCATAGGGGGGTGAGGAACTTTTAATTTTCTTCCAACAAGAAATACATAATTGTTCTTTGAAAGATTTTCTTTGTAATCTATCTGGGAGGTCTATAAATTCTTTATACTGACACAACTATACACTTTTATAGAAAGATAGGATTTTTAGGCTTATATAGTCCAGTGTCTTCAAAACATTTTTTTTAGTTTCTTTAAAAGTGCTTTTTGAAAAGAAAGTTAGCAGAAAAGCACAATATATAAAAAAACCAAGCAAACACAAGGAGCATTCAGATGGCAAGAAATAAGGCAAAGGGGGGTTTCTATTTGATCTGGTTCAATCTTTTCATTTTACAACTGAAGCTTAGAGAGGTAAGTGACTGGGCCAAAGCCATACTGGCTGAGAACTACTCTTCCAGTTATGTTTGTTTTGTTCATTCATCAAACAATTGTTTATCAGGCACAGATCTTGATGCTGAGGATAAATTAGTGTGTAAAACAAAGTTCACACTTCTATGGGAGATAATAGACAAATACTGTGTGTGTATGTGTGTGTGTGTGTGTGTGTAGCAATGATCAGTGAGTGGTATGAAGAAAAAAAAGGCAGCATAAAGGAATAGAAAGTGAAGTAGGAGAATCACAAGTTTGTTCTATAGGGCTGTCAAAGAAGGCCTTTCTGATGAAGTCACATCAAAATGAAATGAAGGAGTCAGTCCAGTGAATTTCTGGAGGAAAAGTATTGCAGGCAGAGAACAGCAAATGCCAGTGATGGCCCCTTGCTGGTCACGCTCCTGCAGGTATTTACCCAAGGGATACCAAAATACTGATTCAAAGGGACACATGCACCCCAATGTTTATACCAGCACTATCAACAATAGCCAAATTATGGGAAGAGCCCAAATATCCACCTACTGCTGAATAGATAAATAAGATGTGATTTATATATATACAAAGGAATAGTACTCAGCAATCAAAAAGAATTAAATCTTGCCGCTTGCAATAACATGGATGGAGCTAGAGTATATTATGCTAAGCAAAATAAGTCAGTCAGAGAAAGTCAAATATCATATGATTTCACTCATACATGGAGTTTGAGAAACAAAACAGATGAACATAGAGGAAGGGAAGAAAAAGTAAGATAAAAACAGAAAGGGAGGCAAACCACAAGAGACTCTTAAATACAGAGAACAAACTAAGGGTTTCTGGAGAGGAGGTGGGTGGAGGGATGGGCTAAATGGGTGATGGGCATTAAGGAGGACACTTCTTGGGATGAACACTGGGCGTTATATGTAAGTGATGAATCACTGGATTCTGCTCCTGAAACCAATACTACACTTATGTTAACTAATTTGGATTTAAATAAATAAATTAAAAAAAACTAACTACAATTTCAAAAAAGAACATACACATAAAGCTCCGGACATACACTGGTGGTCCACTGTTGGAATCTATCAGAATTATTTACTTAACTTTCTTTGAATGAGGCATTCTTGTCATAGTTGGCATTAGTAAATTTTGGCTGCTCAGCATCTATTTCCTTTCCTTTAAAAAATTTTTTAAATGTTTATTTATTTATTTTGAGAGAGAGAAAGAGAGCTCATGCAAGTAGGGGAGGGGCAGAGAGACAGGGAATCCCAGGCAGGCTCTGCACTGTCAGGGCAGAGATCCACGTGGGGACTGATCTCATGAACCATGAGATCCTGACCTAAGCCAATGTCAAAAGTCCGACATTCAAATGACTGAGCTATCCAGGTGCCCCCATTTTTTTTAAATTTAATGCTTATTCTTGAGAGGGAGAGAGAAAGAGATCTGGAGCAGGGATGGGGCAGAGAGAGAGACAGAGAATGCAAAGCAGGCTTCTGCACTGTCAGTGCAAAGCCCGACATGAGGCTCAAACCCACAAAGTGTGAGATCATGACATGAGCTGAAGTCTGACCATCAACCAACTGAGCCACCTAGGCACCCCCTATTTCCTTGTCTTAACAACAAATTATTTCCTATACTTAAATAACTCCTTCCTCATTGGGTACAGTTTGTTGGAGTCAAAAGGAAAGGCCTTGCTGTCCCATAGCTAAAGCACATGTCCTTATCTGGACTAATCAGATATGACCTCCATAGAATCTGTATTTTGAATAGAGAAACAACAACAACAACAACAATAATAATAATAATAATAATAATAATAATAAATAATAATAATAAAAGGCTTGGTGTTCCTTTATGTCCTGACCAGACTGCCCCACTCCAAGGCTGCTTTTGTGGCTTCCTTCCCTTGTGTTAAAGGTTTTCGCTTCTTGCTCACTCTAAGTCCATGTCTCTTTCCACCTCCCACTGATTCTGTAAGTCCCTAATATCCTGCAAATGGCATCTCCTTTTGCCAGAGTTAAACAGAATAGATTTCTATTCTTAGTAAGTAAAGAAACTGTATCTTATACGTTTATAAATAACCAATTTAACTTGAGACAATGAAAACAGCACCAACATAAGCCATATTTGCCTTCTAGATAATTAGAATTATGTTGTTGAACAATAATGTTGATAAAGAAATTTTGAATTACATACATAGTCTTTGCCAACTCATTTGCCTCTCTGAAAAGCAATTTCTCCAACTAAAAAAACAAGAAGATTAAATTAAAAACCAAACAAAACAAGATGAAACTAACTGATCCTCTAAGAGTCCTTATTGAATTGACATTCTAGGATTCCAAAGACTATAAGGTTATGATTCCAAGAATTTCACTGTAATGTTATTAGTTTTATGTCTTCAAAGCTCTAAACAAAGACCAGTAAAAAAAAATTCAGATCATATAATAGTCTCAAATCACACTATAAACAGTTGCCTATTTCAACTCCATGTAACAGTAGCTCAGACATTCAATTGCTTATTGGGTTGAATAAGAAATAAGAACGTAGTAAGGGAGCTATGGTGTGTCCACTGAAAAATGTCATTTAAGATCACATAGTCAGTGGTAGTTAGGCTTCAATTCCAGAGGCTAACACTTGAGCAGAATACTACCCTACTAAGTAGCAGAGCTAGGTAGGGTGTTCAGGGAAGGAGTCCTCAAGAGAGTGGCTTCAGGCTGAATTTTGACAGTGGGATAAAACGGCATTTCATTCAAATGAGAGGAAAGATTTCTTAGACAGAGGGAGTGTATATGCAAAGGACCAGAGATGAGAAAGCACAAGATGTGTTCAAAGGAACTGGACCATGTAGCTGAGGCATAGGTTTTATATAGGAATCATTGAAGAGGTGTCTGATGAGAAGCCTAAATCCAGTTGTAGGGGATGGGATGGGGTTTGAATGTCAGACTAAGGAATATAATCAATTAAATGTATCATACATATGCTCTACTTTCTCCAAGTAATCTTTCCTGCTTTGCATATGCATCCTCTGCCTTGCATATGATGGCCAAAGGAAAGACAAGATCCAGATAATGTTATCAGAGTTCACATAGTAGACTTTGAAGAAGTGTTAGCTAAAATAGAATAAATGGGTAGGTTTCTGTTCCAAGTAGGACTATCAAACAGCAGCCAGCTTCCTATCAAAAGCTTTCACAACTAGACTAATCCTTTTTAAGAGAGTTCTAGGGGGTGTCCTGAGTTAGGTCTGGAATTTGGGGAAGGCATGGGCAAGTGGTGGTTAAGTGTGGAAAGAGGAGGGCTGTGACAATACAGTGGTTAGAAAATCCAGGCCTTTCTCCCTGAGCTGGTCTTCTGTCTTGAAGCATAAAACTGAGAAAGTGTTGTGCAAGCTGACAAGTTATTTCAAAAAGGGTGGGGCGGGGGGAGAACAGAAAAAATAAATCCTGTGAACTGAAGACAAAGGTGATAGGATCAAGAGGTAAATGTAAGGAGAAAGGTCTTAAAGGAAGATTTATTAAAGAGCATGGCTTGCATCAGTCCTAGAGGCAGGAATAATTTGGAAAATAAATTCAGCAATGTTTCCTGTCTTTTTGGGCTGAGACCTTACAAAATGTCATATTTCTCAAAAATGAGTCCCAGTCCACCCCAGGGCTCCCAGCTTGCCCAAGATGGATTCCCAGCACTGCGACTGCATGTTTATAGGAATGAGGGTAATAGAAATGGCAACTTTCTCTTTCTGGCTTAGTTTTGGTCAGAAATTGCATCTCCATTTACTTGAAAATCAGTTGGAATATAGCTGTAGTGTCCATGTTACTGGAAACAGCAAAGCCTTAGCTGATCAAAAGTGCTTTAGAATGCTGAACAGCCCGCATAGGCAGCCTGCAGAGAAGAGAACTGCAGCCCTGCCTCTGAGGTTAGTATACCCCACCTGGCTATCTCCAATTTCAAAATTTAGTTAATTCTCAATTTCTTAACTCATTCAAAGTAGATCTGTAAAGATAATGCAAAATTCAAGCATACATTCAGTACCTTCTCCATGTAAGCATTTTTCTAAGTACTAGATATTTGAAGATAAACAAGACACAATCCTGTCCCTTTACACCGAGAAATTCAGTTTTGCAGGAGATACAGGCATCATGACCATGATAAGAAGTGTCCTGAATGCTGTGATAGAGGTGTGTGCAACATGTAATCAGAGCACAGAGAAATTATGTATAATGTAGGGGGTTCATCCAGACCTTTGAGCTGAATCTTGGTGGATGGACGGTTAGGAGCTCACCAAGAGATAAAGGGATGACAAAGGAATTTCTAAGCAAAGATAAAAGCGTGGGAAGATGGAGTCGGATTGTGCACACCATTTAAAGGAACAGATTTTTAAAGTACTATCAGATGTTTTTACATATCTGCTTAAAGACTTCTAGTGCCTTTCCACTGCACAAAAATGTTGGAAAGTCAAACTCATCACCACGATGTCATCTCCACCTGCTTCATCTTTCACTGCTGTCTTTCTTTCCTCCTTTGCTCTAGCCCCTCAGGCCTTCTTTCTGTTCTTCAAATACATCAAGCTCAGCCCTATCCCAGGGCCTTTTCATTTGCTCTTCCCTCTCTCTCAAATGCTCTTCCCTCAACTCCTTCTCATCTTTCATATCTCATCCCATTGTCACCCTGACAAGTTTTTCCCAACCACTTAATTTAAATTAGACTAACTGCAGTCACTCTCATCCCCCTTATTTTCTTTGTAATAAAAAACATCTGAAATTTTGTTTCCTGCCACTAGAGCATAAGCTCCTTGATTACAGATACTCTCTGTCTATATCTATATCTTCAGTGTCCAGAAGTTCCTGGCGCAATAACTGAATTGAATAGATGAATTCAATGGTGATGAGAACCTTGCATTAGTATGCAGGGCACCTAATGAAGGCAGGTAATAGATAATATATAATATTATGTATAGATTATATAATATATAGAGAGATAATATATAATAGATATAAAGGTAGGTGAGACTGGCAGTGGTCATTATAGTAATAATATTCACCAATTAGTGGGCATTTTCTGTGTGCTGGGTTCATGCTAAGCCAATTACCTTATTTAACCCTCACAGTAATTCTGGGCTATAAGAACTATCTGCCTCATCATTTAATGATGAAATATTTGAGAGATAGAGGAGAATTTAGTAATATGTCAGGATCATATTGCTCATGAACACCAGAACTAGAATTTGAACCCAATTTGACTCCCAAATCCACAATTTAACAATTCAGTGAAGAGGGGTGATTAGACTGTAATCTCTCTCAAGCTACCTCAGAATCTTGCCATCTAAGGGGTCTTCTACAAATGCATGCTGGTAAAGGAGTGTATCATTCTGGAAGGGATGTCTTTGATGGCAAATTGTGGAGAAGAGACAAGTCAAACCTAGAGTAGATCTTAAATCTTGCCGTCAGATAGCCAGAAATTCTCTCTATGCTTAAACTCCATATATACTGACCTTGGACAAACACCTGGGACAATATATCCACTTTTACATAAAAATCCAGAAAAATTGAAAGCCTATTTGTTTTAGAACAAACACTTGGATAGAAAGGACAAATTCAGCTAATTTCCTGGACCTTTGACCTCATGATGGCTAAAAATGGCATTGTATATGTGTGTGTGTATGTGTGTGTGCATGTGTGTGTATGTGTGTAGTTCTAGATCCAAAATAAATCTGAAGTGAATTATAAAAATGTATATAAATAGAAATATAAGTAATAAGCAAAAGAGAAAATGAAGACAAGATATCATAGGCAGGAAAATAAAAGCTTGAAGCAATAATACTACAAACAGGTGCGTACCATAAAGTCCTATGTACTTATTAAAAGCAGGCTTAAAAAAAAAGCAGGCTTTAAATTTGAGATTCCTAGTAGCCAAAGCAAAAAAAGAACTATAACCAGTCATATGATTCTTAGAATTCATAAAATAAAAAACAATCCAGTTGCCTGGGGGAAAAATAAGCCAGTTACTCACAATTTTTCCTGGTTATGAAACCTAACAAATTTTTTTCATGCCTTCCTTCATGTGGTATCCATCTGGTTTATTACCACATTTAGCGTAAATTCATTAAGAAAGTTCATAAGATTATTTTTATGGGGTCCTTTAATGCAGGCCAAGGGCAATACATCAAGGGGAATTCTACAAAGGCAACTCTATAAAGTACAAAGATAATGCAGTCCAGTTATGCAACTCTCAGATTATCTGGCATTGTCTAAGGACAGGGGAACTAATGAACTGTGTATCTTCAAGCAGTCTTCAATTAATGCTATTATTGCAACTCAATTTTTATTTAGAATAAGACAGCACAGAATTTGAGGTTCCACTTTGTTTCAAATTCCTGGAATATAAATAGTACACTCTGGTAGTTAAAAGCATAATCTTACTTCCTACAGTCAAGTAAGTGGAGGATAGATCTGATATGCTCTTTTGCAAATTAAGAAATTGTAAAACTGTGTATTGCCTACATGGCCAAAAAGGAACATGTGGATAGGGTCAACATTATCAATGGAAAAATACACCAGATCTCATCTAATGCACTGACAACTGGCATAAAACTGTAGAATTTTCAGTTCTCAATTTTAAATAAGATTATATGTTTTCTCTTTTAATTAGAATAAAATTTTCATTGGAATTGTTGGCCACTGAATTGAGCTGGCCAAGGGCTTCCTTACACATCAAAGAGACAAAATTTTGGGAGTAACTATACATTTACTAGGGAGTGCATTCGACCTAAACTCTAAAATGCCACTTTGAGAAAAGGGAGTCTGAAAAGTTCCCTGTTCAGTGATTGTGTTTTAATAAATAAAAAGACAGCTGCGATGAAGAGAAAGCAGCATATGGGATAAAAACCCTACAAGTAAATTGTCTCCAGAACGTTGCAGTAATCCCCGTGGCATGTGCTTCCTAGAGAATGATGGGACGTTTGTCAACACACGTAGAGCAAACGATAGGAAAAGATTCCCATATATAATTCATCTCTCTATCAAGTTAAATACACAAATACCTCAGTTATGGGTTGGCACAGACTAAATATTTAAAAGCTTCCCACAGTGCTCCAGGTCCTCATTGTTGCCATTCCAGACAACAGGAAACAAGCATTTCCCTCATTCAGAGTCACAGACAGACACCTCTTTTCTCTTGGTCAATAAGCACTATCATTTTACACTGGCTGTTAGTACTCTCCTTGGCCAGAAACAATTACAGAGAGGCTTCAATCTAGAGGGAATACACCCAATTATACTCATAGGTGTGCCTGATTTTTAAATTAAGTATAGGATTCCACTCTTCTCTATTCCTTAAAGAGATTTTTACTATAACACCTATAACATATTATATATATATATATATATATATATATATATATACACACACACACACATATATATAAATCATACTATAACATAATCTATAACAATGAGCGTGTATGCGTGTGTGCATGTGTGTGTGTGTCTCCTCTAAGATAGAAACCACTTGAGAATAGTAGTTATTATTAGTAGTTATTTGTTTTGGTACACTCAACACCTCTCACATAGGGGATGCTTAAAAGCTGAGTACAAATGAATGAATGACTACAAAAAGATTCCCCCCTCCATAAAAATACTTGATTTTTGAGTGCTTAACACCATCACTATCACCTCACTAATCCTGTGTTCTATGCTCCTCAACAGACCTGATTTAAATAATCAAAGTTACATCAAGAATACTTCATACAATATATTCTGTGTTAAGATTTTTACACATAATTTCTCAGTTGAAATCTAATTCTATTTACAAAACTACTTCACATGAACATTTTTTGAATCAGAGTCACTATATAAACCATCTTTTCCACTGCTGTGTTGAGTCCTCCATATAGATTTGAAAAACAAGAGTGAAAATTAGCCAAGCACATGGATGATAGCTTCTTACTAAGTCATTATTTAAAAATCATTCATTCGGAGGTGCCGGGGTGGTACAGTCAGTGCACTTGGGCATCTGCCTCTTGGTCTCCGCTGGGGTCATGATCTCACAGTTCGTGAGTTCCAGCCCCGCACTGGGCTCTGTGCTGATGGTGCGGAGCCTGTTTAGGATTCTGACTCTCCTTCTCTCTGCCCCTCTCCCACTTGTGTGCATGCTCTCGTGCTCTCTCTCTCTCACAAAATAAATAAACTTAAAAAAATTAAAAATCATTCATTCTTTGAGTAACCACTTTTTTTCCAGAGCAATTTGTTTCTTTGAAAGGAAGACTTCAAGACATTAAGATACAATCTATGTAAATAAATGTTAACTAAAAATAATGTCAGCTGTCATTTGCATCATATGAAATATTGTTAAGAGCTGAAGAAAACAATCATTTTGCTTCCAAATTCATTCATTCCCAAAAATGATCAAGATGAGAAAGAAAGGGTGGGGTGTGTGGGGGGGGACAGTGAGTTCCTAACACTGATAAACATGATCATTATAATATTAACAATTAACATTTATTAAGGGATTATTATGTAACAGGACTGTTATCTTCCATTATTATTATATGTCCCTTTTAAGAATGAGAAAATAACTTTGAAGAGTTAGGTAATTTCCCCAAGTTCACATAGCTGATGAGTGGTGGAACTAGAATCAGAATCCTGATGTGTCTAACTCTAAGCCTGAACACAAAACCCAGATCCAAATAGTCCTGTCTCACCAGGGCCTCACAGAATAGTAGGGCAGAGAAACAGGCTCTGTGAGCTCCTTGAAGGCCAGAATGCATGCTGTCCCTGTTCTATACTCTGATCCAATCCTGTGGCTTTAAAATCCAGTTAGATACTCTTGAATTTATGTTTCATGCTCTACTTTCCTCCTGAGCTTTAGACATGAATTTAATTGTCTATAGACATCTTTGCTTGGATGTCTAGTGGAAATCTCAAACCTAACATGTCTGAAATAGAATTGTTGATTTTCTTTCTTCAATTGCACTAACCAGTAATTGAGGCCATAAACCTAGCGGTCATGGCTCCTCTCTCTAGCACCTCACATTAAACCATAAGCACATTCTTTTGACACTGCCTGAGACATACCTCCTGAAACCAATCACTTTTCAGCACTTCACCTCTGGGACCCAAGCTCTACCAGCCCTCCCTGGACCACTGCACTTACCTCCTTACTAGCATACCTTAAAGCACCATTTTCTATCTTCTGGGCCACTAGCAGCTTCCTTGGCCTGAGACTCCCCCCCTCCCATCTTTCTCCTGGATGACTACAGCAACCTCTTTGATGACTTCCTAATTTCACTCTTGCTCTTTACCCTTCTCTGGCCCCTTTAGTCTACTCTTTAGTGGCAGCCAAGTGATATTTCAAACAAAAATTAGATTCACATCACTTCCTTGTTGAAAGCCATCTAGTGGCTTCCCATTAAAAATTTAGGGCAGGGGTGCCTGGGTGGCTCAGTTGGTTAAGAATCTGACTTTGGCTCAGGTCATGATCTTGCAATCTATGAGTTCAAGCCCCGCATCGGGCTCTGAGCTGACAGCTCAGAGCTTGAAGCCTACTTCAGATTCTGTGTCTCCCTCTTTCTCTGCCCCTCCCCCACTCATGCTCTGTCTCTCTCTGTGAAAAATAAATAAACATTAAAAAAAATTTAGGGCAAAACCTGAGGTCCTTACCACAGTCTACAAATTTCTACATATGGTCCAATTGGCAGCTATTTCTCAGATCTCATTCTTACTATTTACTCAGTTCTGCTCAGTTACACTGGTCTTCTTACTTGTTCTCATCCCTGGGCCTTACTCCATGCTGTTCCTTTTGCCTGGAATGTTTTTCTCTAAAGCTTCATATGACTCACTCCCTTATTTCATTCAGATTTTTGTTCAAATGCCCCACATTATCTAAAATATTCCTCCTTCTATAACTCCCTATTTCTTCTTCCTGACTTACTTTTCTTTCTGCCACTGATCAGTATCTGAAAGTATACTATATATGTTTTTTTTCAAAGCATTGGGTTTTTTTAAGTTTATTTATTTATTTTGAGAGAGAGAGAGAGAAAGAGAGAATGAGCGAGCAGGGGAGAGGCAGAGAGCAAGAGAGAATCCCAAACAGGCCCAGCACTGTCTGTGCAAAGTCTGATGCGGGGCTTGAACTCCTGAACTGTGAGATCATGACCTGAGCCAAAACCAAGAGGTGGATGCTTAACTGACTGAGCCACCCAGGCACCACCTATTATATTTGATTTGTTGTGTGTCTTGCCCCCTAATATTAAAGTTTCATCAGGGAAAAGACTTCATTTTATTCATGATGTCTCCCTAGGTTTTAGGACAGGGTCTAGCACTCAGTAAGTAATCAATAAATATCTATTGACTGTATGCTGTTTCTCCAGGGTCCAATAAAGACTTGACACATAATTTGTGCAAAAACATTTGTGAAAAAAAAATGGGCATGAATACCAAACGGTGGTAGGTGAGTGAGATATGTTTGGAGCCAACCAGATTCAAGGTTGCAAGGTGAATTCCTACCCACCCCCCACCTTTATTAAGGTATAACTGACAAACAGATTTTTAATATATTTAAACATACAATGTAATTATTTGATACATTTATCTATTGTGAAAGAACTTGACACATCTACACATCACATATTTACCTTTTTTATTTGATGAGAACACTTACCTTCCATACTGTCTTAGCAAATGTCAATTATACAACACAGTATTATCAACTAGAGTCACCATATGATATATTTAATCCTCAGATCTTCTTCTTCTTATAGCTGAAAGTTTGTACCCTCTTACCAACCTCTCCTTGGCAACCACTTTTCTACTCCCTGTTTTTATGAGTTCATTTTATTTTTAAGATCCCACATATAAGTGATACCATGCAACATTTGTCTTTCTCTGTCTGGCTTATTTCATTTAGCAAGGTCACTCTTATAGGTCTCTTCAAGGGATGTGTAGAGAGTCCAGGTGAGAATGGGTGAGTAGGCACAGAAACAGGCTCACTTTGAAAACTTACCCCTTGCAATGTGGATACTTTATTATAGAATCTTACCCAGGTAATCGAATCCCGCCCAGATAATGGTGGAGTTGGTTTTGCATTATGGAGAAGGGATTGAAATCTCCATTCATCTAGATTGGCTTTTGGCTTCGTTTCCAAAATTAGCATTTTTGCCAAGTAGCTCCCAGCCCGGGTTTAAATATCTCTAGTGCCTAAAAACTCACTGTCACATTTACCAAAACTTTGCCTGCTCTATCGATTCCCCCACATCATATATTCTCCTGTGACAAATACAGTGTTAAGCAATACAGAAAAGAAAGGAGAGGAAACCAGTATTTTCAGACCTGATTTATTTAATCCTCATAACAACCTGGGATATAGAAATTTTTATCCTCAGTTTAAACATAATATGATTAAAGTCTAGAGAGATGATGGGACTTGCTCAAAATTTAGTACTTGAACTGAGACAATGTCAAGATTTTTTGAAAGCAAAGCAAAACAATGCAAACAAACCAAACCAAAACCAAGGTAAACAAGTAAACAAAACACCACTTGGTTAATACCCACACTTAAACTAGCTAATGCATAAGAGAGTTTAAAGCAGGAATATTTTCAAAGGTAGAAACCAGAGTGTAGGAAAATCAGGATGGATACTGTACCCAGAGCCCAGATACCACCTGGAGGCAGAAAGGGGTGGGAGTGGTTACTAGACCCCGAAAGCTGAGGGGCAGGGTGGAGAGGGGCCACTACAGCTACTGTGACAAGGGACATAGCCAGCCATTATGACCCCTCAGGGAAAAAACTAGAGAAATACATACCACAACTTTACATTTCTTCCTCTTCTGTCTTTTGGCAGTATCTTGAATTGTCTGCAACCTAATATAAATC
This sequence comes from Leopardus geoffroyi, assembly GCF_018350155.1. Taxonomy (NCBI): domain Eukaryota; kingdom Metazoa; phylum Chordata; class Mammalia; order Carnivora; family Felidae; genus Leopardus; species Leopardus geoffroyi. The sequence goes on from NC_059328.1 coordinate 39,013,683, forward strand.
ATAGGCCAAGGGAGACTGTTGATGTGATCCATACAGGTGGGCCCGAGGGGTGAGGTGTAAAACATGGTAAAAGGGTGGAGATAAGATCAGGAGGGACAAATTGAATATATCCTGCATGCCTACTTAAAGAAGGTTATGGAAAGCTATAAATAAACCTGAATTTGGATTATACTGCTTTGTCTAAATTGCCACATTGTATGTTTTAACCTGCCAGACTCTTGTTTTGTTCACTATAATAAGATTCTCTTTCAATGATTATTATTTTGCAATTACAGCCCACTTTAATGAAAATTATGTGCTTTTTTCATAATAACTTCTCTAAAAATTCCTCTTCAGTACTTTCTGAACATCCCATAGTTCTTTCAAAGCATTTATATATAGCCTTTTTTTAATCGTTTCTCTAAAACAATTAGAATTTCATTATTATATTTGAAATTTTAATATAGTCATTATAATGTCAAAGGAAACTTCTCTGAGACACATTCATATTTTCATATTAATGGAAGTACTGTTATAATGTTAATAGAAAAATGGGTTTAATCAATTATTTAATTCATTCATTAACTACATATTACCTCCAAACTCAAGGGAATGTAAAACAAACAACTCATTTGAAACAACAAAAAGGATTGAGCTTTGGAAACTTCCAAGATATAGTTAGTAACTTTAAATCATTTTTATCTGGAATGACTAATCCAATAGGAGGAGAAAGAGCATACTATGTGAAAAGAACACAGCCCTTTGAGTTAGAGAGACCTGGAGTAAAGTCCCAGCTGTATAGTTGATGAACTGTGTGATTTTGCAATGTGTCTTAAAGACTCTGAGTCTGTTTCTTTGTCTACAAATTGGGTGAAATAATATGTATCTCACAGTTATTTGAGGATTGTGGTAAATAAAATATGTAAAGATTATGAGTCCTTGACACCTTAAAAACGCTCAGGAAATAGAAGGCATCATCTGTTGATTTTTATTCTTAAATAGGGCTTGTTTCAGATGTCCTTGCTACCTTTCCACTTAAGAATTGCTTTGCCTTCATCTCTCACACCCAGAGCCTGAAACGAGTCTTTGCTTTCTCCCCTCTGGGTCCTGACCTATCATTCTTTATTCCTCAAGACAAAGGCACTTGTCATGCCAAAGGCCCCTACCCTCCAAATGTATTTCTTTGTCTTAGCATAGAAAAGGAAACAAAGGCCAAAAGTTTATTGTTTGTTGGTTGGTTGGTTGTTTTATGCCTCCAATAGAGGAGAAACCACTCCCCAGGTCTAAGGCACTCTAAAACCCAAAGCAGGGGCAGAGGAGTTGGAGATAGGAAACCTGAAACCTTCAATCCATGAAGGATAGGAAACCTGAAACCTTCAAACCATGCTAAGCACAATCTTTCCATAGGGAAGCTGTCAGTAAAGGAGGTTAGATTTAGGGGAAACAGTATTGTCATAAGTAATATCATTATTTCAATTTTAGAAGGTAAGAGACCAGATCAAAGTCAAACCATATTTTTATTGAGAGGAGGACCACAGGGGGCAGGTGTCAATGATGCTAATCTATAAGATGTGCTCAACATAACTGAAAGTATAATAAGATGATGGAACACATTGCATGTAACAGAACTATCTACCCTCTAACTCTTTATCTTAAGATAAAGAATGATGTTCTGAATGTGAAACTCAGTAAATGGGGAGCAAAAGACTTAGGAAGCAAGTCTAAGAAAGGGTTTGTTGGGCTAATTTTCTCAGGTTCACTTTGCAGCTTTGCCCATTTCTTTATCCAAAAATTCTGTGAGTTCAGGCTTAGATGGCCTTATTGTCCTTCCTCACTTGAGTTATCTCACCAAACTTGCCTCTAACTTTCCAATTATTTCCTTGAGCCTCATTTTCCTCATCTTAAAAAAAAGGGAACTATGATATTTTGAGGCTATTACAAAGAACAAGAAAACAGATATAGAGCATCTAGACTATTACTTAGGTAATAAATGGTAGTTGTCATTATCAATTCTGTTTGTTGTTTTTCTTTCTGGCATCGTCATCAGATTACCTCGCAATCGTCTATTTTCATATCTGTCTTTCCCATTAGACAGTGAACAACTTAAGGGCACGCAGTTCACATCTGTTAACCTCTGCATTATCACCGCTTAGCACAGGGCTTAGCACAGAGAAAACTCTAACATTTGTCAAAAGAATGAAAAAGGAAATGACTCTCTCCTTCTCTGAACACTTCTCTGACTGCCCAAATGCTTCCAGCCACCTGAATGGCACTTGCAGTTTATTCTGCAGATGAGAGTGGTAAAGAAGGCCCTTTGTAAAGCTGACCTTTAGGTTTTGGCTTCACTTGGGCATTTTTTCCTTCTTTTGCTCTTATTTCACAGGCAGAGAGATGGTATGAGACATCAAGGGAAAAGACATCAAATCCTGGAGAGCTTAGATGCAATTTGCACCTCCACAAATTGCCCTGAGGACCTTAAGTTGCAACTAATTATCACCAGTAATTAGAACTGCTTTTCAGAGAGGCAGAAATAGTGTCCTGTAGGGAACACCCCATGTTCCTCAAAGAGAAATTCAGATGGGACAGATGTCACTCCCTTCCCAGCATCCTGGGATGTTGATGAGGGGGCTCCAGTAGGCTTCAGTGACTGACCCAGAGACTTACTGCCTGGACTAACAAGATACTAAGGACAAGGACAACACAATGCATCTTGAAAGTGTTCTGAAATTTTAAAAGTGCTTTTACTGCCAACATCTTACTAGATTCTCAGACCAATCCTATGACAGAAATAAGATCCATGCATTTGTTGTGCACCTACCATTTGCAATTTATTCTGCTAACCATAGAAAATATATTAGTAAACCACCCCGTAAAATACTTGTCTTTGCAGAATTTGAAGATTTCATGCAAGAAGCAGTAGGCAGTATGTCATTACAGACCAATGTGATCAGTATTATAATAAAAGTATAGGTAATTATGTTAAAAAAAAAAAATATATATATATATATATATATATATATATATCCCCATGCCATAAAAATGGTTATGTGACCTGGTAACTTGGAGGAGATAGCATTTGATCGTCACAGCAAATGCATGTAGTAATACCTTCAGTGTAAGAATAAGGAAACTGAGGCTTACAAAAGTTGCTTGTGGCTACATGGTAAATAGAGAAGTCAAAATCAAAACCTAAGGCCTTCAACTTCAAATCTCTGGCTTGTTCTAAGACAGCACCTCTTTTCAATATTGAATTTGCCTCTATAGCTTTTTCACAACTGTTCATCTAGCACATGCTTGAATACCTTTAGTGACAAAATGTTTATCACCTCAGAAGGCATCCCATTTAGCTGTTGGGTAGAACTCATTTTTTAAAATGTTCTTCCTTAGCAGAAATACCAATGAGGAGAATTATTGTGCTTAGAGAGAGGAAAGGGAGGGCATGGGCATAACTGTGGATACAGAAAGTTTGACTTTCCAGATAGTTTTGAGCTAGACAGGAAACAAGAAGTCTGGCTAAAGTGAAAAGTATAGAATAGACTAAGAGTAGATGAGGATGTGGAAAACCAGAATTCTCATACATTGCTCATAGGAGTATCACCTGGTAGTACTGGTAGTATTTATACTGTGAAACATATGTGTGGTAGGCTGCAGAATGTCAGACTCTCCAAGGATGTCCACATCCTAATCCCTGGAAACTATAAATGTTACCTTAGATGGCAAAACAGACTTTGCAGATGTGATTAAATTGGGATCTTGAGAAGGGGAAACCGTTCTGGATTATCTGGGAGCGCCTGATATAATCACAGGGGTTCTTATAAGGGAGAAGGCAATGTAAAGATAGAAGCAAAGAAAGATTTGAAAAATGCTATGCTGCTGGCTTTGATAATGGAGGAAGGAGCCATGAGCCAAAGAAGGCAAGGAATGTAGCTCTAGAAGCTAGAAAAGGCAAGGAGACAGATTTTACACTGGAGTCTCCAGAAGGAACGAGCCCTGCCAACACCTTAATTTTAACCCCATAAGACCCATTTTGAACTTCTTACTGCCAGAACTGCAAGATAATAAACTTTTATTTCTTTAAGCCATGAAGTTTGTGCTAATTTGTTACAGCAGTGACAGGAAACTAATACAATAAATATATTCAAACGCTGACTAAATCTACTCTTACATCCCCAATAGAATACATGCATATGTGCACCAAAAGACATATACAATAATATTCTACAATACTACTTGTAATATACACAAATAGAAAGTACCCAAGTGCCGTCAACAGTATAATGGATAAATAAATTGTGGGACTAAGTCAGGATAGTGGTCATCCTTGGGCAATGGAGCACAAAGGGTGCTTCTGAGATGCTGGTAATGTTCTGTTTCCTGATTGGGGGTACTGGTTACATAGGCGTATTCACACTGAAAATTCATCAAGCCATATTATTTACGATATGTGCACTTTGAAGAGTATATATTGTACTTTAATAAAAAGCTTAAAAACAAACCAAGTTCAACGTGCTGATGCACCTGGATGGACCCTCCGGAGGTCACCCATGAATGTCACGAGGTTAACAGGCATTTGCCTAGGGTCCATTGTTTGAAAATGAGAAAGCCTTTGACTCTAAGCAAAAATTTAACAAGATGTGCTACTTTTAGGCTTCCAGAAATATCTTTCATGCCTGTTATTTAGGAACATTCCTACTATGGACTTCCTGATTCTATGGACATATTATTCCACCTGGTTGAAAAATTCAGCATGCTGTGTGCTGTGATGGAGTTATATGATTGTTTCTGCAAGGACAAGGTAGCTCTGTCATGGTGAAGCAAGATGGGTCTGGGAGACCGAGATGTGGATTGAATTCTGGCTCTGTCACTGATTTGCTACACTATGACAAGTCACTTCATTCCAAGATCACCTGTAAAATGAGTGGCTATAAGATTAACTATAATCTGTAAGAATTAAACGTGATATGTGAATACCTCCAGCTCCTTGCCTGGCACCTACAGAAGTTCAGCATACATGCATTATATCTGACCAAGGAGAAAGATTTCACCAAAGAATGCATATGGAGGGGAAGAGGTGGAGTTATGTCTGATTATATCTGAGCCCTGGTTGTCTGGACAAGGAAGACACAAGGCTACAGCAATAAAAGTCCCAAAGACTAAGCTGGATTAGACCAGGGCTGGAGCTGCCTGAGATGTGAGAATAGATATGATCCAAGAATGGAAAAATGCCAGAAAAGTAACATCACTTATCATATCTAAAGAGAAAAATTGTGGTGTAGTTACAGCAATAGTTCAGAAAGCAGGGATTCCAAGACGTATATAAGGAATGGAGCATTGGATAGGTTAAGGTGAAGGTTTCAGGACACAGGCTGTAAACAGATCTCTAGGGCTAGAAGTCCACTAGCTGAATAATATAAGGGTGGCCAGACTTTAAAAGAGCACTGCTGGACTGAAGAAGCTGGGCTTTGAAGGGTTTGAGCAGGAGACTTCCTTAGCTAAATCTTTCCTAGGTGAGGCTAGGGCTTGGGGCACACTGCCTCTCTCCCATGGACGGCTTTCGGCATTTGCAGATTAAACAAAAGTTCAAAAATCTATTTTGATACCTGGCAATGTGCTACCCAATGGTTTTCTGTTGTGTTCTATGACCTTTCTGCTGTGTGTCTGTTTTGCTATTGATTTTAATTACGGAATATAATTTCCAGCATGAGGACTCAGACAGCTCCCTCCGGCAGGCCAAGCTCTTGCCAGGGCCTCCCAGAGGAAGGCAAATGGAAAGCAGTATGGCTTAAAGCTACGTGCTATTCCTTACAAAGGACACAATGGATTCTTTTCATATAAATGTCACTGCTGTGGTCTGATGCTTCTCCGCCATCCCACTAAGCGTGAAGGGGGAATGGGATGTGGGAACAGAAATACTGCCCAGCTGCTGGGCTCATTTCAGCTAAGAACAAAGGAACTTGCAAAGCACAGCCTGAAACCACGTATACGATGTGCCTAAACTATGAAGAGGCAGCCAGTTTCCCAGAAGTTTAGGTCTGAACACAATACTAGTGGCTAGGGAGCACGCATGCACGTGTGTGCGCGCGCGCACACACACACACACACACACACACACACACACACTTATTTTACCCTCTTGAGGTAAAGTGCATGGTGCAAAACATCATGGAGACTTCAGCTCTAGTCTCAGCTGGGATAGGACATTACACACTTATGGGATCATAAGCAAATCATTCAATGTTTCAGGCCCTCAATTGTCTAACTGCAAAATATGATGATTTGATGCAATAACTGTCTCCTCTGTGCCAGGCATTGTGTGATGTGGCTTCACTTAATAATTAGAATGACTCTACGAGGAAAACATTATTCTCCAAGTTCCTCATTATAGGAAGTGTTCCTTTTATTGCACTTAACATTCGTTACTATAATTCATTTATGTAATGCCTGCCTCTCACTGTAGATTGTGACACTTTCAGGACAAAAGTGTCCCTACTGTCAGGACCTGCCAGAGTAAAGTACACATAAGAAGAATAGAGGTTGATCAAGATTAAAGTCTAGCTGACTGCTAATTTCACTAAAACACAATCCAGGAGGAGAATGTTGTGAAAATGCCTCCTTGTACTTTGGCTTGATACCAGACCAGCAAGGCTCTCTTTTACTTACACACACACACACACACACACACACACACACACACAGTCACTCTAGAGTGTGAGTAGGAACAGTGCAGGGTCTTTTGGGCAAAATCAGAACTAAGAGTGTTGGGAAATGAGTGCAGTTTGAGGGGACTTTGTTCATGGACCCAGGAAGCAGAAACTGAAATGGATATTAGCACTCAAGATGTGTAAGGAGTGCCCTTGGGTTCAATGCCTATGGAAGGGCAGGGATGGAAGGGCAGGGATGGAAGGAGGAGTGGATAGAGGGAAAAATGAGTTGTGATGCAAGCCCAAGGGCAGCCTCAGCTCTACCTTTGGGGAGCTATGGAGCTAGAATTGTATTTGAAAGTTGTTCCAAGTTGGGCCTCCATGAATCAGTCATTGGATGTGGAACCCCCAGGAAGGGGCATAACCTCAGTGTAGGATGTAGCTTATAGTTAATGGCTATCAGTTGAAAACACTCCTAAGGGATGGGGCAATAAGTCTTCCTTGAATGGGAATATGGTTGGTGCATCATAATGTCCATCACAGATCTAAGGTCACCAAGTTCAAACTGGCAATGGGCCAAAAGGTATATGCTCCAACAAGACTGAAGAGATGGTAGAAAGGGAGAGGAAAGCATATGCTAGGGTAGAAGTCAGGTCAGGCAGCCTGGGGTCCTGGAGGCTGCACAATGGGGCCAGGGATCATAGAAGTCACAGTTGACAACAGGCCAAGTCTAGGGAATCAGACAATGTTCTCAGGGTAGGCAGGGTTCATCTGACATAGCAGGCATGGTTTCAAAATCAGCAGCTAGGAGAGCTCCAGGAAATGTGAAGAAGGGATTGGGAAAAGGAAGAAACTACTATTTATTGAATTCCTACTCTGTGCTAGGCATTCTATACAGTTTATCTCCATTCATCTTAGAATTACAAGTTAGGATGTTGTATTCTTCAAGTTACAGAAGAGGATGCTGAGGCTTAGATTTTAGTAAGATATCTTTTTAAAAAAAGATGTTTACTTATTTATTGAGGGGTGAGGGGGAAGGAGAGCAGGGGAGGAGCAGAGAGAGAAAAGAGAAAGAATTCCAAGCAACCTCATCCAGGGCACAATCCCATGAACTATGAGATCATTACCTGAGCTGAAATCAAGAATTGGATGCTTAACCTACTGAGACACCCAGGCGCCCCTCAGTAAGATGTCTTAATTAGTGAGTGCTAGAGCTGACACTGAAGTCTAAATTGCTGTTTATGAGGAGGGAAAGTGCTGGGACCCAGGGGAGTGAGAGCTTCTGATGTGTATGAGCTTCCCAGTGACCAACTGAAGGAAGACCCAGGAGCCTACAGGTTTTGTGTGACCTTGGGTGAATCATGCATCTATGGGTCTTTTCTAATTTTCAAGTGAAGAGTGAAATGAATGACCTCTAAGATACTTACATTTTTTTAATGTTTATTTTTGAGAGAGGCAGAGCGAGCATGAGTGGAGGAGGCCAGAAAGAGAGGGAGACACAAAATCCAAGCAGGCTTCAGGCTCTGAGCTGTCAGCACAGACTGCACAGAGCCTGACATGGGGCTAGAACTCACAAACCACAAGATCATGACCTGAGCGGAAGTGGGACGCTTAACCGACTGAGCCACCCAAGCGGTCCTAAGATACTTTTAATTCTAAATATATATCAAAATGTGAATCTAACAATACTAGCATATGCTTCCAAATGAGACTATTTTATACAGTAGTCCTTGCCCTTACCTTCAGTTTCACTTTCCATGGTTTTAGTTACCTGCTGTTAACTGCAGAATGGAAGAAGATGATCCTCCTGATGCATGGTGAGAAGGTCAAAAGTGGCCTAATGCTATGTCACAATAGTTACATCATGCACATTACTTCATCACACCACATAGGCATTTCATCATCTCACATCATCACAATTCAGTACCATTCAGGCACACCTCATTTTATTGTGCTTCACTATATGGCACTACACATATGTTTGTTTTATAAATTGAAGGTTTGTGGCAGCCCTGTATCAAGCCAGTCTACTGATGCCATTTTTCCAACAGCATTTGCTCACTTTGTGTCTCTTAGTCATATTTTGGCAATTCTTGAAATATTTAAAACTTTTAGTTATTATTGTTTTTCTTATAATGATCTGTGATCTTTGATGTTACTATTGTAATTGTTTTGGGTTCCCTGGACTGTGCCCATAAAAGATAACAAACTTGATAAATGTGTGTGTTCTGACTAATCCACTGATCAGCTGTACCTCCATATCTCTCTTTCCTCAGGCCTCCCTATTCTCTGAGACACAACAATATTGAAATTAGGCTCTAAAATTGCCTCTAAGTGTTCAAGTGAGAGGAAGAGTTGCATGTCTGTCACTTTAAATCAAAAGCCAAAGATAAGTATGCCAAGTGACAAAGGCATATCTAAAACCAAGATAGGCCTAAAGCTACGTCTCTTGCACCAAACAGTTAAGTTGTGAATGCAAAGGAAAAATTCTTAAAAAAAATTAAAAGTGCTATTCCAGTAAACATATATATGATAAGAAAATGAAATAGCCTTATTGCTGTTACTGAGAAAGTTTTAGTGGTCTGGATAAAAGATCAAACTGGCCACAACATTCCCTCAAGCCAAAGCCTAATCCAGAGCAAGGCTCTATTTTTCTAATTCTTTTCAAGTCTATGAAGGCTGAGAGAGGTGAGGAAACTGCAGAAGAAAAGTTGGAAGCTAGCAGAGGCTGTTCATGAGGTTTAACATGGAAGTTCAGGGTGAAGCATCCAGTGCTGATATAGAAATTGCAGTAAGTTATCCCAGAAGATCTTGCTAAATCATTAATGAAGATGGCTACACCAAACAACAGATTTTCAATGTAGACAAAACAGTTTTATACTGGAAGATGCCATCTAGCACTTTCATAGGTGGAGAGGGGAAGTCAATGCCTGGTATCAGTTTCAAAGGACAGGCTGATTCTCTTGTTAGAAGCTAATGCAGCTGGTGACTTTAAGTTGAAGCCAGTGCTTATTTAACATTCTGACAATCCTAGGGCCCTTAAGAATTATGCTAAATCCACCCTTCCTATGCTCTTTAAATGGAACAATAAAGTCTGGATAACAGCATATCTGTTTACAACATGGTTTACTGAATATGCTCACTATTGAGACCTCCTGCTCAGAAAAAATATTCCTTTCAAAGCATTACTTCTTATTGACAGTGTGTCTGGTCACTCAAGAGCTCTTATGAAGACGCACAACGAGATTAATGTTGTCTCCATGACTGCTAACACAACATCCATTCTGTAGCCCATGGATCAAAGAGAAATTTCAAATTTTGAGTCTTATTATTTAAGACATCCATTTCATGAGGCTTTAGCTGCCATAAGTAGTGATTCCTCTGATGGACCTGGGCAAAAGAAATTGAAAACATGGAAAGAATTCACCATTTTTGATGACATTAAGAACATTCAGGAATTATGGGAAGAGGTCAAAATACCAACATTTGCAGGAGTTTGGAAGACATTGATTTTAACCCTCATGGATGACTTTGAGGGGTTCAAGATTACAGTGGAGGAAGTAACTGCAGATGTGGTGGAAATAGCAAGAGAACTAGAATTAGAAGTGGAGACTGAAGATGTGACTGAGTTACTGCATTCTCATGATGAAATTTGAACAGATGAGCTGTTTCTTATGGATGAGCAAAGAAAGTGGTTTCTTGAGATAAAATCTACTCCTGATGAAGATGCTGTGAAGACTGTTCAAATGACAACAAAAGATTCAGAATATCACATAAATTTATTTGATTAAACAGTGGCTGGGTTTGATATCAACTCCTGTTTTGAAAGAAGTTCTAGTGTAGGTAAAATGTTATCAAACTATATCACACACTACAGAGAAATTGTTCATGAAAGAGTCACTCGATGCAGCAAACTTATCTTATTTTAAGAATTTGCCACAACCACCCCAGCCTTCAGCAACCACCATCCTGATCAATCAGCAGCCATCAACATGGAGGCAAGATCCTTCACCAGCAAAAAGACTGTAACTTGCTGAACGCTCACATGATGGGAAGCATTTTTACCAATAAAATATTTTTAAATTAAGGTCTGTTTTTCTTTAGACATGATGCTATTACACATTTAACAGATGACAGTATAGTGTAAAAATAAGTTTAATGTGCACTGGGACAATAAAAATTCATTTGGCTCACTTTATTGTGAATATTTGCTTTACTGCAGTAGTCCAAAACCCAATCTGTAATATCTCCAAGGTATGCCTATATAATAAGATATTTTGAGAGAGAGACAGAGGGAGAGAGAGACCACATTCAAATAATTTTTATTATAGCATATTGTTATAATTGTTCTATTTTATATTAGTTATTGTTGTTAATCTCTTACTGTGCCTAATTTATACATTAAAATTTATCAGATATGTGGGCACCTGGGGGGCTCAGTTGGTTGAGCATCCAACCTCGGCTCAGGTCATGATCTCAAGGTATGTGGATTTGAGTCCCGCCTCGGGCCCTGTGCTGACAGCTGGAGCCTGAAGCCTGCCTGCTTCGGATTTTGTATGTCCCTCTCTCTCTGCCTCTCCCCTGCTCACACTCTGTCTCTCTTATCTCTCTCTCTCTCTCTCTCTCTCTCTCTCTCAAAACTAAATAAACATTAAAAAATTTTTTTAGGGGCGCCTGGGTGGCGCAGTCGGTTAAGCGTCCGACTTCAGCCAGGTCACGATCTCGCGGTCCGTGAGTTCGAGCCCCGCGTCAGGCTCTGGGCTGATGGCTCAGAGCCTGGAGCCTGTTTCCGATTCTGTGTGTCCCTCTCTCTCTGCCCCTCCCCCGTTCATGCTCTGTCTCTCTCTGTCCCAAAAATAAATAAACGTTGAAAAAAAAAATTAAAAAAAAAAATTTTTTTTTAATTATCAGATGTGGAGTTTGGTGAGTTCTTTATAGATTTTGGATACTAGCCCTTTGTCCGATATGTCATTTGCAAATATCTTTTCCCATTCCGTTGGTTGCTTTTTAGTTTTGTTAATTGTTTCCTTTGCAGTGCAGAAGGTTTTTATCTTCATGAGGTCCCAATAGTTCATTTTTGCTTTTAATTCCCTTGCCTTAGGGGATGTGTCAAGTAAGAAATTGCTGCGGCTGAGGTCAGAGAGGTTTTTCCCTGCTTTCTCCTATAGTGTTTTGATGGTTTCCTGTCTCACGATCAGGTCCTTTATCCATTTTGAGTTTATTTTTGTGAATGGTGTAAGAAAGTGGTCTAGTTTCATTCTTCTGCATGTTGCTGTCCAGTTCTCCCAGCACCATTTGTTAAAGAGACTGTCTTTTTTCCATTGGATATTCTTTCCTGCTTTGTCAAAGATTAGTTGGCCATACTTTTGTGGGTCCAGTTCTGGAGTCTCTATTCTATTACATTGGTCTATGTGTCTGTTTTTGTGCCAGTACCATGCTGTCTTGATGATTATCACTTTGTAGTAGAGGCTAAAGTCTGAGATTGTGTAATCCAGTGAAGAAATGGGCAGAAGACATGAATAGACACTTCTCTAAAGAAGACATCCAGATGGCCAATAGGCACATGAAAAGATGCTCAACGTCACCCCTCATAAGGGAAATACAAATCAAAACCACACTGAGTTATCACCTCACGCCAGTCAGAGTGGCTAAAATGAACAAATCAGGAAACTATAGATGCTGGAGAGAATGTGGAGAAATGGGAACCCTCTTGCACTGTTGGTGGGAATGCAAACTGGTGCAGCCGCTCTGGAAAACAGTGTGGAGGTTCCTCAAAAATTAAAAATAGATCTACCCTATCACACTGCTAGGAATTTACCCAAGGGATACAGGAGTGCTGATGCACAGGGGCACTTGTACCCCAATGTTTATAGCAGCACTTTCAACAATAGTCAAATGATGGAAAGAACCTCAATGTCCATCAACTGATGAATGGATAAAGAAATTGTGGTTTATATACACAACGGAATACTACTTGGCAATGAGAAAGAATGAAATATGGCCTTTTGTAGCAATGTGGATGGAACTGGAGAGTGTTATGCTAAGTGAAATAAGTCATACAGGGAAAGACAGATACCATGTGTTTTCACTCTTACGTGGATCCTGAGAAACTTAACAGAAACCCATGGGGGAGGGGAAGGGAAAAATGTTAGAGAGGGAAGGAGCCAAAACATAAGAGACTCTTAAAAACAGAATAAACTGAGGGTTGATGGGGGGTGGGAGGGAGAGGAAAGTGGGTGATAGGCATTGGGGAGGGCACCTGTTGGGATGAGCAATGGGTGCTGTATGGAAACCAATTTGACAATAATTTCTTATTAAAAAATTATCAGATATGCATGTATAGGGAAAAACATAATATTTACAGAGTTTGGTACTATATCCATGGTTTCAGGCATTCACTGGGGATCTTGGAATGTATCTCCCATGGACAAGGAGCAACTACTATATAGGATAATGACTGAAAGCATGAATTTCAGAGTCTGAGAGACCAGAGTTCAAATCCTGACTCCTGACAATGTGAAAGTTTATGTGTGTATGTCTGTTTGAGGTGAGATATTTTAAAAACATTTAAAAAAGTATGAGAGAAACAGCTCAAAGGGTGTTCTATTTTCAATTTAGGACTTATAAAACAGATTTCCTCTAGGCTGCCCCTGTAACAACAACTTAGTTCCTGTGGGATATGAACAAGAATTAGGTATTCCCATATTTACCCATGAGAAGACTTAGCAGTTAACTGAGAATGTGGCTGGGAGATTGCTAATGAGAGGTCGTCATGGCAGGGCAAACTATTTGTAAGAGATCATATGAGACTGTGTCCTCCAGAGAGGACATTAAGGTCCTGATCAACCAAGAGAGAAAGAGAGAGGGACCACAAAGAGCATCAACAATAAGCTTTATAAGCAGATGCTACTATGAGCTGACTGTTTGTGTCCCCCTCAAAATTAATATGCTGAAGCCATAATCTCCAACGTGATAATATTTGGAAGTGGGGCATTTGTGAGGAAATTAAGGCATGAGTATAGAGCCCTCATGAATAGCATTAGTGTTCTTATAAGAGGAGACATGAGAAAGATGATCTCTGTCTCCAACATGTGAACACATGACAAGATAGTAGCCTCCTGAAAAATCAGGAAGGAGGCTCTCACCAAAAACTAAATCAGCTAGCACCTTGATCTTGGGCTTCTAGCCTCCAGGACTATAAGAGAAAACAAACAAACAAACAAACAAACAAACAAACAAACAAACAAACGTTTTCTGTTTAAGCCACCCAGTCTATGGTACTTGTTATAGCAGCCCAGGTTAACTACAACAGATGACATTAGAAAGGCTGGTACACCTCGGTGGTCTTCTGTCTGTGCAGCAACCCAGACCAGCCATTTCAGAGCCAAGATCAAGGAGAATCTACCTCATGGATCCAAAACACAAGTGTCCCTTTTTGCCACAAGATCAGTATTACCAGATATTGCTTTTGAAGGGAGGAGAGCAGAAGGGGAGGGAAGTAGAACCTGAAAGACCAGATAATTTTACCTAAAGAGCAATACATACATAGAGGGGCAGTTTGGTTACGGTATAGGACCGAGTTTACTGATCTGGAATAAAATTTGGTTACTGTTATTTATTTTTTTTTTCAAACTTTCTAGCACATAGAACTCCTGTGGAAGACTAAAGATGTTTTACATAAAGGAAGATACTACAACTTGTCTATGAGCTGTGAATAAAATTTCTGGACCCACTACAATAATATAAAATATTAACATTTGACTCATGTTTTATATTTATATTTTTACAGCATTATTCACTGATGTATCTCTAATGCCAATACAGTTATTAATACATAGTAGGATTTTAGTACGTAGACACACACACTCACCCACGCACCCACCCACACACACACACACACACACACACACACACACACACACACAATGGAATATTACTTGGCAATCAAAAAGAATGAAATCCTGCCACTTGCAACCATGTGGATAGAAATAGAATGTATTGAGCTAAGCAAAATAAGTCAGTCAGAGAAAGACAAGTATCATACGATTTCACTCATATGTGGAATTTAAGAAACAAAACAGATGAACATAGGGGAAGGGAAAGAAAAATAAGATAGGTAACCCATAGGAGACTCTTAAATATAGAGAACAAACTGAGGTTGCTGGAAAGGAGGTAGGTGGAGGAATGGGTTAAATGGGTGATGGGCATTAAAGAGGGCACTTGTTAGGATGAGCACAGGATGTTATAGGTAAGTGGTATAGGTAACTAAATTCTACTCCTGAAACCATTATTACACTATATGTTAACTGACTTAGATTTAAATTTAGAAAAATACAAAAAAGATTTAAGAGACATATCAACTAAAAAAAAGAGAAAGACATAAAACTAAGTTTCATAACACCATTCCTATGTGGTAAATATTACTATAGCACCCATTATATAAATGAAAAAAGAAATCAAGGCTCAGAAATGTTAGTAGAGTTATATAAAACTTGTATATGATTGTATTGGAGCTTGAACCTGAGTTTTCTGACTCAAAGGCTGTTTCTACTGCAACAAGGTTCTATCACTTATTCTTCCCTCATGCCAGCATAAACCCACTACTGAGATGATAAAGGACATGAAAATATTTTTCTAAGATCCATTGTAGGCTCTGGGTCTTGCCCTCTGACTCATGATTCAGATCCCTATTCTCTTATGAGCACCTATGATTAGCAGTTCTGAGATATTCATGTCTGACTCTACGTGCTCAGTTTAAGAACATGCAAACAGCCTCCTGGCACTGACTTCCTGTTTATACAGTAAAGCCAATAACTCTCAGCATTTTCAGCTCCTTTTAGTGCTAACCCAACAGTGTCTGTCCTTGGGGCCCCAGACTGAGAACTCAGAAATGTAGTCTACCGCTGGAGGCTTTTGGTTTCTGTCTCCTTGCTTATAGTAATGCTTTTTTACAAACCAGAGAAAGGCTTCTTTTAACCCTGGCCTCTTGGGATGATACATGTATTGTACTGCAAACATTTCCAGATAGGTAAAAAGAGTCCATAAGAATGAAACTATAGTTGGGGCGCTGGGTGGCTCAATCGGTTGAGTGTCTGACTTTGGCTCATGATCTCACAGTTCATGAGTTCGAGCCCTGCATCAGGTTCTGCACTGACAGTGCCTGGAATTCTCTATCTCCTTCTCCCTCTCTGTCTCTCACTTGTTCTCTTGCTCTCTCTCCCTCTCTCTCTCTCTCTCAAAATAAATACATAAAGTTGAAAAAATTTAAAAAAAGAAGAATGAAGCTACAGTTGAAAGGTTAGATTTTGAATACCTTACCTACTACAAGAAAAGGCTTGGAAACAGTTCTGAAGGTGAAAATGTAATAAAGACCTCAGAAATCACCTGTGCAGGTGGGGAAAGCCACAACCCAAAATGCAGAAAAGACTTACTCAAGGTCATGAATTCTAAAATACACTGACTTGGTCTTTAAAGATCTAATATTCTAACACTTTTCTACTTCCCATCCCCCTACTCCACATTCTCTGTATTCATTTCCTAGCAGAAGGCTCTTAACCTAAAAGATTCCCCACAAATACTTGTGGAATCAATAATTGGCATTTGTTTTACTAAGAAGATTTTACAATTCATTTCAAAGCTCTTAGAAATTTAGGTAGAGTTTAAGCCATCTGCCAATGGTCACCCAACAAAACATGTTATATTTGACTCATGTTCTTCTGACTTCTAATCTTCAGACCCACAGATCTCTACCATTCACCTACCTATGGTGCAAATTCTTTGCAATCTCCCTTCCACTGAAAACAAAACTGTGTTGACTCTATATTACTTATAAGATAAAGTTTGAATTTGGCTTTCAAATACCTCAATAATCTAGTCTCAAACTAATCTAGGCCCTCACTATTTCACTCGTGCATGCTTAATTAACTGGGAATTCCATAATGTGCCATAAACATGCCATGCAATGGCACATCTCTGGGTCATTACTCATCCTGATTCCTCCTACCCTCTGCCTTAAGTACCCTCTCCCTCTTCTTCATCTGCTAAATATTTCTTATCCTTCAAGGCTAAAGTCCTAATGCTTCCTGCTCTGGAAAGAATTTTCTAAGTCTTCAGGGTACAATTCAGCGTTCACTCTTTTGTGTCTCCCTATCTCCCTGTGCCTGAATTATGACATTTTAAGTCATATTTAAATTATTTAGTAATCCATCTGAATCCCACTTTTGCCTGTGTCACCCAGAGGGTGGGGTATGATTCATGTTTATAAGAAACAAACATCACCAGGGCACCTGGGTGGCTCAGTCGGTTAAGCCTCTGATTTCAGCTCAGGTCATGATCTTGTAGTTCATGAGTTTGAGCCCCACATCAGGCTCTGTGTTGACAGCTCAGAGCTTGGAGCCCGGTTCAGATTCTGTGTCTCTTTCTCTCTCTTCCCCTCCACCACTCACGTTCTGTCTCTGTCTGTCTCTCTGTCTCTCTCAAAAAAATAAGCATTTAAAATTTTTAAAAAGAAATAAAGAAATGAATATCACCATACATGAAATGGAGAAGCAGGTAAAATTATTTTATTTCATAGATCAGGAAGGTGGAAAAAATCACTAGGGTGTAGAAGATGTTTACTAAAATATCTGTTTTCCTTTTCCCTTCATTTCATAGACACTTACTCCTTGGATCTTTGTCTCCACTTTATAGTCGAAGAAGAGTAGAGGATCATAAAATTTAAGTACCTTGACCAAGAAGTGGCAAAACTGAGAATATACCAAGGTCTTCTGAATCCAAGAACAAGAGCTCTGTTTTACTCCTGTTGCCTCCCATGCACTCACCCCAAACCTCCAAACTATAGAAAGAAAGCTCAGTGAAGTCCAAACCTCCTCTCCTATCATAGGTCACTCTAGGTCTGAGTGGACTCCAGAAGGCCCTACAGGGAAAAGAACAGTTTTTATAGTTTTGGAATGACTGAATATTCACCTCTAAATATAGCTAAGATTATTTTTCTTATTGACCGCATAATAAAAATCACCACAGACTACTCTGTTTCCCAGTTCTTCTTCCCACCCATATAACAATCCCTCCCAGAGCTAGAGGACTATGTCACATATCTTATATAGAAAATGGGCTTTCTGTCAGCAATCTGAATTTTAATCTCCAGCCAAGACCTTCTGTCCCAGACCCCAGTATGAAATACTTTGCTGATGTGGATTTGTTATTTTAAATGGAATGCATTTTACCAGATGCAAGTCAGACATTACAAATTTATTTATTTATTTTAGTCATTGACATTGAAAGTATGGTAAGTTACATGCACTGTCATTAAGAGTATAATAAGTTAAGAGTATAGTAAGTTAATTGTTTACTTGGATGTAAACCTATGCTTCTAGGTGACAAAACAGGAGTAGCATTTGTAAACTTTCTTTGGATGGAGAGACTGCATTGAAAAAGAGCCCAATTGTCCACTGGCTACTGATTTGATAAAAAGGCTGAATGGAATATTACTCAGCCATCAAAAAGAATGAAATCTTGCCATTTACAATGACATGGGTGGAGCTAGAGTGTATTATGTTAAGTGAAATAAGTCAATCAGAGAAAGACAAATACCGTATGATTTCACTCATATGTAGAATTTAAGAAACAAAACATATGAACATATAGGAGGGGGGAAATAAGAGAGAGGGAAACAAACCATGAGAGACTCTTAAAGACAGAGAACAAACTAAGGGTCGATGGAAGGAAGTGAGCGACAGATGGATTAGATGGGTGATGGGTATTAAGGAGGGAACTTGTTATGATGAGCACTAGGTATAACTATAGAATTAATGAATCACTGATTTCTACTCCTGAAACCAATATTGCACTGTATGTTAACTAACTAGAATTTAAATTAAAAAATTGGGCAAGAATAAAAAAAGAAAAGGAAAAGACTCACAAAATTATGTACCCAAGAATAAGTCCCAAGGACCTGATCAAGCATAACTAAACAACAAGAATTCACAAGGCACAGGGTTTTATAAAACAGCTTGGGAGTTTATATGGTTATATAAGTTTGGCACTAAAAGAGTTCTTAGAAATCTATCTATCCTCCACCAATTGCAGGTGAGGAAAATTAATTTCAGAGGGAAGAAAGTTTATCTAGGTCACACAATGAGCTGATGGAATTAGGACTGGAATCCAGATACCCTGGTTCTAACATCATTCTCTTTTCACTATACTTTAGGGGAAAAGATGATAGCACCTTAACATAATGGCAATGAGTACAAGTGTTGGGAGTCAGTGGATCAATGTCTGCATGCTGGCTCTGCCCATCCAGTAGCTATGTGACTGGGAAAGTTCTTCAATTTATCTGAATGCTAGTTTCTTCCTCTGTAAAGTGAAGTAATAAGAATACTTGTTTTATAAGAGTACCTAATTCATGAAATTACTGTGAGGATAAAATATGTAAATATATGGAAAACACTGAACACAATGTCTGACACAATAAGTTCTCAATAAATGTTCGTTTTTGTAATGAAAATTCTGTTGTTGCTACATTCTTTCTCTTTTCCTTTCTTGACTACCTCTAAGGGCAAAATTAGATGTACTGGATATCTGTTCTCTGTGTGGAAAGGACAGCTGAATACAAAAACCTCCTTAAAATGTAAGGGAGAGTCTAATATCACCCTTTAAGTAAGAAGAGGTAAATATAATTTGAAACATATCCCTCATCTAGAGGTTCAGTTTGCGCAGCCACAATGGATTCAAAATACAATTGACCCTTGAAAAACATCACCGGGAACATGATATATATATATATATATATATATATATATATATATATATATATATATATATATATATATATATAAAATGTCTTCTTTATCCATCCATCTTCTGATGGACACTTGGGCTGCTTCCATAGTTTGGATATTGTAAATAATGCTGCCATAAACACAGGGGTTTATGTATCCTTCTGAATTAGTGTTTTTGTATTTTTTGGGTAAATACCCAGTAGTGCAATTACTGGATCATATGGTAGTTCTATTTATAACATTTTGAGGAAGCGTCATACTGTTTCTACAGCGGCTGCACCAGTTTGCATTTCTACCAACAGTATACAATGGTTCCTTTTTCTCAACATTCTTGACATTCTTGTTTCTTGTGATTTTTATTTTATTTTATTTTATTTTATTTTATTTTATTTTTATTTTAATTTATTTTACAGAGAGAGAGAGAGAGAGGGCACAAGCCAGGGAGAGGGGTGGGGGGAGAGAGAGGGGGAAAGGGAGAGAGGGAGAGAGAGAGAGAAAGAGAGAGAAAGGGAGAGAGGCTCCATCTTGCTGAGGCTCCACACTCAGCACAGAGCCCAACACAGGGCTCTATCCCATGGCCCTGGGATCATGACCTGAGCTGAAATCAAGAGTTGGATGCTCAACTAACTGAGCCACCCAGGTGCTGCATAAAGCCCAGTATTCTTGTTTTTTTTTTTTTCAATGTATGAAATTTATTGTCAAATTGGTTTCCATACAACACCCAGTGCTCATCCCACATTTTGCTTCTCTTGATGGGAGGAGGAGAGTCCCTGGTCATTTTGGCTATGGCCCTCCTGTTCTCTGAGGAAACAGTCGCCATGGAAACCATTGGCCACTTGATAAATCCAGCACTAGAGACCACTGCGCCCCTCATCTGGAAGGCTATCAGGGATTATCCCACCATATCTTATTTATTGATTTCCTTCAGTCACTGTTACAAGTCCAGACCTCTTCCGGCATCTGTCCTCATCTGACCACTTCTCTCCATTTCCTACCTCCTTTAATAAAACATAAGCTCCAGGCTTCTCCTCCCTTCCTTCCTCCCAAACACTATGCTCTGAATAATGAAATAGTAGTAACCATCTCATGGGTAGTTTTATGAATTAAACAAATTAATATATGTTAATACTCAGCACAGTGCTTGCTACATAAATATTACTTAAGTATTTTTTACTGTTTTTGTCACTATTTATTTTATTGTTGTTGTTAATATTATTACTTAGGTGCCAATAATACCATGGCTTATCCTTTGGTGAATCATTAGCTTCACTTGACTTGCTTTACCCATCAAAAGCCTTAACCTTTGCCTCACTTGTTCCTTCTCACCACACCCACTTTCTATCTTCTTAGTGATTTCCACATTCATACAGATGATCCATTTAACAACATGGCTTTTTACCTCAATGCTGTATCCTCAGCAAACAGAATAATGCTTGGCTCATGGTAAGTCCTTAATAAATACTTTCTAAATGAGTAAAAATTATCTCTGATAATCTTTTCCTTCACTCCACTTCAGCTTCTCTTGCCACCACCACCATGTTTCTCCTTTTCTCAAATTATACACAAACACACAGACACACACAGACACACACACACACACACACACTACCCTACCTACAATCTCAAATGTCCACATCATGTTCTCCAACTGCAACTTTCAAGATAATTTGCTGAAGCATTTACTTTACAATAATTCTGTGAAGTCTAATTCATTGATCCTTCTACTTCATACTCATCAGCTTCCTTCCTGCTTTCTCTTCCCATCCGTGTCTATCCTTATAATTATGTATTTATACATAATCTATAATTATAATTACGTCTCCTTTCAATCTTCTTGTCTCCATCCATCGTTTTCTCATGTGGCAAAACCCATACTCATAACGAACTGTTCTACCTACTTTACACAAGCCCCATATAACTGGAGAAAATCACATATCTAGGTATAAAGACTGCATTTTCTTTATTTATATTTTAATGTTTTATTATTTATTTTTGAGAGAGAGAGAGAGAGAGAGAGAGAGAAAGAGAGAGAGAGAGAATGAGTGGGGGAGGGGCAGAGAGGGAGGGAGACACAGAATCCGAAGCAGGCTCCGGGCTCTGAGTTGTCAGCACAGAGCCTAATGCGGGGCTCGAACTCACAAACTGTGAGATCATTACCTGAGCCGAAGTCGGACACTTAACTGACTGAGCCCCCCAGGTGCCTCAGGACTGCATTTTAAATTCATGATCTCAGTCCTCAAGTAGCAGTTATCATTTCTCAACAATTCTACAAGTTTATTCTGGAAGTAGGTTTCTCATATTTTCTCTGAAAACAAAACGAAACAACTAGTTTCAAATTTTCTTCCATATCTTGGAAACTCATTGTTTTTCCCTCATCACCATTCTTCAAGGATAATCTTATCTAATGCTTTCCATTTTAGAAACCATCAGATACGAACATTCTCATATTCCCATAGTGAAAATTAGAAACATACCTATGTTTCTTTTTTTTTTTTTTTTTTTAATTTTTTTTTTCAACGTTTATTTATTTTTGGGACAGAGAGAGACAGAGCATGAACGGGGGAAGGGCAGAGAGAGAGGGAGACACAGAATCAGAAACAGGCTCCAGGCTCTGAGCCATCAGCCCAGAGCCTGACGCGGGGCTCGAACTCACGGACCGCGAGATCGTGACCTGGCTGAAGTCGGACGCTTAACCGACTGCGCCACCCAGGCGCCCCACCTATGTTTCTTTTGTATAATCCAATTATGATGGATGAAGGTATTCTTCCTAACAAAGTCCCTTAGCATGTCTTTCGGATCTCATTCTGTTCACTTTTCTCAAGGACTGCACCCTTTTAGTCATCTCCTGTGTCTCCATCATCAATCCTGCTCCCTCCCCCGATCATTACTATCAGCGAATAACTGTGACTCCATAACTCTACACACCATCCACGATCAGCTAGTGCCTATTTCTCAACTCCTCTTCTTGGCCAAACTTCTGTATATGCATGCTGCCAGCACCTTTTATTCTTCAATGACTATTCAGTTCATTCTACTTTTGGCTTTCCTCCTGCTTCTGGCCATTTATTTTCTGATTTCTATGTGGGCCTCTTCTCTTCTTTCCAGCCTCTAAATATGGAAATTCCTCAGAGTTTGATCCTTTACCATCTTATTCTTTTTTCTCTCCCTTTCCTCTTACGTTTCTTTATCCAAATATAAACATTTAATATAATCCATATGCTAACAATTCTCAAATATATGTCTCCAGCCCAAATTTCTCTGGATTCCAGACTTTTATATCCAAAAAGACTACTACATATATTCTCTTGAAGATCTAACAAGTATTTAAAACTTGACATTTTCAGAATAAACATACTTACTCGTCTATCTTCTCATACTGCTCACCTTTCAATATTTCCCAATGCAGACACTGGCAACAATATTCAACCAGGTGCCCAAGCCAGAAACCTGAACTGAATCTTGATTCCTCACTCTCCCACCATTCTCAGATAAAATAAATCCTTTAATAATCTACCTTCAAGTGTATATGTCAAATCCTTTAACTTTTTCATCTCTACTGGTACATACCCTAAGCCAAGCTACTATTATCTCACTTTTGCAATAGCTTTCTTACTTATTTCTTCTGCTCTATAGTTTACTATATTCTATTCTCCACAAAAGCCAAAGAATTAAAAGAAAACACACATCAGTTTGCTTAAATGTTAATCTCCCTTCACCCAACCTTCTGCCCCACTAAAAAGCCTTTAATGTCTTCTTTCCTTTGCATTACAAACAAAATCCAAATGTTCTAATGTGGGTTTCAAACTCTGATATTAGCCCTGTCTCCCTACTTTTGTCTTCTGCTACATTTCTTCTTTCAATTCTTTGAATTCAATATCTTTCCCATGAGGTTTTCAACCATTCTCTTCCTTCTCCTTGGCATGATCTTTAGTGCTCTTCACTTCCATCCTTCTAATCCTTCAAGCTTCACCTCCTCAGAGAGCTCAGTCGGTTAAGTGTCCAATTTTGGTTCAGGTCATGATCCCCCGGTATATGGGTTTGAGTCCCGCGTCAGGCTCTGTGCTGACAGCTTGGAACCTGGAGCCTGCTTCGGATTCTGCGTCTCTCTCACTCCCTGCCCCTCCCCCACTTTTACTCTGTCTCTCTCAAAAATAAACAAACATTAAAAAATAACGTTGAAGGAACTCTAAGATGGCAAAGAATATGTTTTGAGAGATATTTAACTAAACTGTAAACTTCTCAAGAATAGAATGATGTGATTTCTCTCACTTTTTCAGCATTCAGCATAAGCAAAGAGTAGGTTCTTGAGAAGGTTTTGGAACTAAATTAAGATGCATTATAACTTTGTTTCTGACATTTCAAATAATATAATATTTTCTGATTTCACAATCCTAGCAACTGCCTCGCTCTGCCTGTGTTCTGCCAAGTCAAAGTTTTACGGACTCTGAGAGAGGCAACGTGTGTAATGTAGAGGGTCTGGGATTTGAATTGATTGAACCTGCTTGGAATCCCAGCTCTTTCCCCTTAGTAGACAATACCTGGAGTAATTAGTTACTCAAAAGTCTGTTTTCTGGAATATAATATAGCTATAAAAATATAGTTATTTAGAAGATTAATCAAGATAATACACATGAACTAGCAAGTACATAGTTGGCTAACAATGAATGCTAGCTCCCTTCTTAGCATGTGAGAATAAATCCTATTCGGGCTGGACATGCTTTTGGTGATTATGAAGATAACTTTCCTGATTTTACAGATGGGGACTTGTTTAGAATCAAATGAAATATCAGTATGAAAACTGAAATTAGCATATGTATCCATTCTCTGTATTTTTCTACTGAAAAGATGGTATTATAATTTTCTATGGATGGATTTAGGAAAGAAAAAAGTACTATTGTGTTATAGTGGACCTACTCTAGAAGATAACTTTGAAACTTGTAGATAAGCACATTTTTAAAAGGGCAGAAGCCCATATATCAGAGCTATTATCTATTCCAATCTGGGCAACAATTACATATGAATATTTACTGTGCTTGGGCTGAGATGAATGGAACTTTAGATGCAAATCCTCACTGACATGGTTATATTATATATATTTTTAACTTTTTAACTTTTTATTTATTTTTGATAGAGAGAAGGCAAGCAGGGGAGGAGAAGAGAGTGAGGGAGACACAGAATTTGCAGCAGGCTCCAGGCTCTGAGCTGTCAGCACAGAGCCCAACGTGGGGCTTGAACCCACAGACTATGACATCATGACCTGAGCCAAAGTCAGATGCTTAACTGACTGAGCCACCCAGGAGCCCTGAAATGGTTATATTTTTAATCCAAGCAAAGCACACATTACTCAACACAAAGTTCATTGTCAATTCTAAGACACACATTTTCCCTCCATTTAACATCTCTGAAATCCAGATACATCTTATAGTATCATGACTCACTGGCATGCCTGAGTAGATATATCAAAACTTGCTAGTGTGTCGATGACTTGAGAGAAAATTGCAAGATGACAACGGACATTTCGAAGAAAGGCTACATTATCATGTTCTTGAAGACACAGAAGCTGCTACTGTGTGGGAAAATGTGTCTACTGACAACTCTGAGTGGAAAGTAATTCAGAATAGATGGATCCTGAATGTTTTCAAAATACCTTCACACTTTATTTGCATGCTTTTATTATGCACAAGAGAGATCTATGATAAAAATCTCTGTATAAATAAATTTAAAAGAGGTATTTTAATAAATATAAAATAAAAATTCAATGTAATAAGAAAGTGCTGTGTCAGAGCTTAATCGGCAACATTTTTCTTCCTTAGTATTTTTTTCATAAAGTAATGGTGCATCTTATAGTTGACAGCTTCTTAAATCTGATGAAATGTGGTAAGTCACACCAAATAAAATGCTTCAGGCTATGTAACACTTTCTAATAAAAATATTCAAATCACATTAATCTCAGAGTGATTAATAACAATTTAGATTGTAACTCTACTAAAATACTATTAACCCATTTATTGAACACCACATATGGTTAATTATAGCATAGTAGTTAAGATTAAGAACTCTGGAATCCAACCAACCTGAAATTCAATCCTGATTCCCTCATTTACCAACACTGTAATCTTTGATAACTTACTTAAATTCTCTACACCTCAGGTTTTTATTTTTTAATAATGGGAACAACAATAATACTTATCTTTTAAAGTTTGTTATAAGGATTAAATTAAATTAATTAAAACTATTAGCAGTATGTGACTCCTAGAAATGGTTCAATGTCTATTAACCACTACATTACTATTGCCCACTAATATTATAATAATGCTATACTATTTGATTTTTTTTAAAAATATTTTTCAAGTTTATTTATTTTGAGAGAGAGAGAGCACAAACCAGGGATGGTCAGAGAGAAGGAAAGACAGAATCACAAGCAGGCTCTGCACCATCACCACAAAGCCCAATGCGGAACTTAAACTAATGAACTGTCAGATCGTGACCTGAGCTGAGATCAAGAGTCAGATGCCACCCAGGCACCCCTATACTATTTGATCTTTACAACACCTATGTGAGAGTATTACTGTCTCCAATTTATAGATGAGAAGTCTGATTCTAACAAACTTTCTGTTGAAAAAGGGTTACACAAACCACTGATTATTTAGAAAACTTGTGGCTAGTAAATTATACTAGTTAGTTAATTGTCAGATATTTCAAGCTTAAGCTCCTTGCCACTCAATGTTTATGAAAAACTCAGTTGAGAGAGAGAAAAAGAATACAGGGAAAATAGCCTACACAGTACACAGTTCACCTGCTCCTCGAGATACTCTAAAATTTATCTTTGGATCAAGCCAAGCAAGGCACAAGAGAACACTATTGGTCTTTTATAGAATTGCTTTTATCAACTTGGCAGATAACAAAGGACTACATTGAGAGATATTATAGAACAGCCCTATGAAACTTTTTCCATACTGTTAAGGGTGTGTCTGAGAATGTTGTTTATCACATTATAAACTATATTCTTTTTTTTTTTAATTTTTTAATGTTTTTATTTAGTTTTGAAGGAGAGAGAGAGAGAGAGAGCATGAGCGGGGGAGGAGCAGAGAGAGAGGGAGACACAGAATTCGAAGCAAGCTCCAGGCTCTAAGCTGTCAGCACAGAGCCTGATGCGGGGCTCGAACCCACAAACTGTGAGATTATGACCTGAGCCACAGCCAGACACTCAACCGACTGAGCCACCCAGGTGCCCCAAAACTATATTCTTTAAATTCACTTATCCTCTTTCCTTCTCCTGGGTCTCAGTGTCAATAAAAGCTGTGTTTTTCTTCAGAAACTGAACTGAGTTTTGTAATAGATACTGTGAGCCTAGTATCTGATCCTGTATTTCTCCTTACCTTTGTTGCTAGGAAACTCAATGTCAAATTTATTACTTAACCCCAACAAATGTAGGTATTAACTTTACTCCTGGCTTCCTCTTTTCCCTCCACTCATTTTGCCAGAAGGGACAGTATATGAGATGTCTGTCTTTATAATGGGAAAGAGCCTAGTGCCTTCTGGGCACTGAGAGAAGACCATGTAGTTGGATCATTTTTACAAATGCTAGAGATGAAGCTGAAAAGAGAGACATGCCAACTGGAACATGATAAGTTCTGTATTTCTATAATCCATTCCAAATAATTTATGGTAAACGGAATATAATAAAAATATCAGTCAACAAGCAAACATATAAATAAATACTAAACATGCATCTTAATTCTATAGATTTCTTATGGAAAAAAAATGAATTAAATACCTTGTCCCACCTCCAACTCTGGTTTGCAATGAAGAGTCCTCTATAATCAGTAGAACACAGAACAGAAGGGTGGAGGTCAGATGATACTAGGTAGAGAAAGATTTCTAAGAAGAATGGTATGAAGGAATGGAAGAAATGGAATTTCTTTTCCAGCATCTGCCTGGCTGGATCCCTCCCCAACTACCCACTAGCTGCTGTTGGGGGAATTAACTCCACCCACATGAGCATGGTACCTGTGCCAACTCTGACCATGGCACAGATTTATAAGGAATCTGGAGGCTTTACAATGGCTGCAGGCTGATGTAGCTCCATGGAGAAAACAGGATTTGGTGTAAAACCAGTTCCATCACTTACTAGCTGTGGGACCTTAAGCAAGTCACCCTTCTGGTACTTGTTTCCTCATGTAATGGCATTATCATTCTTACCACACAGAATTGTTAAGATTAACTGTATAGTAAAGGTTATTGCAAAATTTTGAAAGATTTTGGAAATAGTGATGAAGAAACCAGGAGAGCTGACTGTGCCTTCTCTGCCTGAGCTTTAGCTTCTGTGAAATGAGGCAGTTGGATTGAAAGTCCTAGAAAGGGATTGCCTTCCAACTCTGTAGTTTGCAGAATAATTACACAAAAGACAATCTGGATTTAAGAACTAATCAGAGAATGGGTGGGTACCTGCCTGGGCTCAGAGGTATGGTTGCCAGTAGTTTTCTTGAGGACTGTGAGTTAGCCCATAGGAGCCCAAGGTTGGTTTATGGTCAGTAAGTGATTTGGGGATGCTGACATATTTGAAAATGAAGCATTTCACAGTGTGAATGTGTAAGATGCTTTTTACATATCCATAAAAGTCAAAACTTTCCAAAAGAAGAAAAAAAAGAAATAAATAATCTGAGCATGTAATCATTCAACAATAACACATGCCAGAAAATAGTATATTTTGGTAGGTTTTGTTTTTGTGGTTTTTTTTTTTTTTGTTTTTTTTTTTTTTGGTTGTTCTTTTTGTTTTTTTTTTTTTTGTTTTTTTTTTTTTTTGAAAACACAAGAGAAAGGCCTAGTTTGAAGAATTAGGTATCTGAAATAATAGAATATTTGTTTGGCCTTTTTCATGCGCAGGCACTTACTATGCATATCACTTAGTCTTCACAATAATGTTGAGAAGTGGGGCTTAATGTCTTCATTTTATAGATGGGGAAATGATACTAAGAATATTTGAATAATTTGCTCATAGTCATACAACCCACAAATAGTGGAAATGAGATATAAAGCACAGATCATTGGCTTCAAACCCCACATATGCTCTCTGGTAAACCAGGCTGCCTCCCAAGGAGAACCAGAGCTGTGCTCATCAAACAGATCAAGTGTATATGGAACATAATTAGTCTGAATATGTAGACAATCTAAACAGATAAGACATGGTGGCTTCCAAATTGGAATAAAAAGAGAGTACAAAGAGTATAAAAAAGGAAAAAATAAAAATAAAAAAATAGTTGCTTGAACTTTTAGAAATTACAAATTACTTTACTACCCATTAACTCATTTTTTCCTCAAAATTACCTTGTGAAGTGAGTAGTATCATCTCCATTCTCAAATGAGAAAATAGGCTCAGAAAGGGTGGTTGACTTTCTCAAGGTCACTCAGATACTAAGTGAAAGATTGAGAACAAACCTTTCTTCAAAAAGCTCCTATGCAATGTTAGTCTTAGAGGGATGATTTTTTTCTAGACTGTCAATAGAAAACAGCCCCTCATTTATAGGTAGAAAAAAAATCAGCCTCCATTTTGAGTTCTGCACCAAATTTAACATGGTGGGTAGGGTAGTGGTTTCCTCACACTAATGAGCAATTCTCAGACACCAACAATGTGTCCTAAAATTCATCTCAGTTTTGAATGCTATCTACCCAGAGATAGTATCAGATTATCCAGCTGGAGGGCTCAGTCCTACAAGAATATGCCTCTCCCCCTCATTTCAGATACCAATTATAAGCCCAGGTTGTCACTCCTGGTTGGGATCCTGACCAACTAGTTATACATAGGGGGTTCCAACCTCCTCCTTGGACTTCAGACACCGTCACAAGTTCAGGTGATCACCTATACTTCTGACTGTCTATAAATCAGAAGTTCCTACAATCCCCTCCTTGGGTTTGATTAATTTGCTAAAGTGGCTCACACCACTCAGAGAAACACTTTACTTATGAGATTACTGGTTTATTATTAAAGGATATAAGTCAGGAACAGCCAGATGGAAGAGATGCATAGGACAAAGTATGTAGGAAGGGGCATTGAGCTTCTATGCCCTCTTCAGGAATGCCACTTTCCCTATATCTTCATATGTTCACCAACCTGGAAGCTCTCTGAAACTTGTCCCACTGTATTTAATGGAGGCTTCATCATAGAGCCACACCTGATTAAGTCATTGGCCACTGCCAAATGAATTCAATCTCTAGCCTCTCAACTCTATAATCACATGGTTTGTTCCCTGGAAACCAGCAATCATCCTTGAGTTACCTAAGAGCTTTCCAAAAGTTACCTCAACAACACAACAAAGGACATATTTTAGTTCTTACCATAGGAAATTTGAAGGGTTTTAGAAGCTATGACCCAGGAACCATGGACAAAAACTAAACATATATGAGAAATCTCAATATTCCAGCCCCATTTTGTAAATAAGTCTGCTCTCAAGTACTCTGTGGGGACACTGATGCTGGAGAAGTCCTGGCTGATAGAAACAGTTGCTATGAGTTTAAAGAGACTCACCTAAGCTTAACCAAACTCTACAACACAAGTCCACAAATCCATAGCACATACCATTTGTTCCAAAAAACATAACTGATGTTGCCAAGGTAGGTCTTGGCACTGTGAAGAACATAACAAGACTATCACTGCTGGGTAGGATCCCAAACTCTGGTAGTCAAAATCAATATACTGTTCCACTCAGCCTAGCATTTACAGAAAGAATGATGTTTAACCAACTTGCCCAGGCTGTTGCTCAGAAAATAAAGAAAATTGACAAGGGCCTCAGGGTCCCACCAATGATCTGCAGACTTCACAGTGCTGTCAAATTTATAATCCCTAATCCTCACAGCAGTCCTGTAACTTAAAACACACATAGGAGATTATTCCAAATATATGGGTGAGAACACAAAGTCATAAACAGAACAGCGCTAAAATGAGTGCCTACTATATGGGCAGGTATTTTATTCATATACACTGATTCCTTACAATCATCCTAAGAGCTATTGTGAGTAGGTATGATGATGAAAAAACTCAAGTTTAGGCAAGTATTAACTTTACCATGGTTATATACATAGTAAGTGGTAGGATTAAATAATAGTCCTGGCAGAATCTGCACAGTATAATCAAGATCTGTCTTACAGGATTGGTAGTAATGTTGTCCAGTCCATCCTTTCTTATTACACCAGGGTGCGTCTCTTGATATACTGTAAAATGACTAGTTCAAGATCATTTACCCATCTGTCTTACCTAACTATACATAGCTCCCTGACTAAAGGGATTTTTTTAATATTATCTTTATATCTCAGAACACAAAAAAAGAATTTTGAAGATTGTCAGTGATTATTAACATTTCACAAACTGAATTAAAATTCAGCTTTGGTATAGACTCTGACATCAAAAATTCTGGATTTTGACTACTTTAGCTATGATATATCACATTCAAAGATATATTTAAAAGGACTTGGAGTTATGCTTCCAGCCATATTCCAGTGAAATAACAGGAACTAGATTACCTACTGCCTTAAACAATAAGAAAACTGAAAAAAAAATTAAAAATTGTTTTCAGATATTCATTAATTGGCAATGCTGGACTCTAATGCCTGAAACATAAGAA
Source organism: Leopardus geoffroyi (assembly GCF_018350155.1). Lineage (NCBI taxonomy): Eukaryota > Metazoa > Chordata > Mammalia > Carnivora > Felidae > Leopardus > Leopardus geoffroyi. The sequence goes on from NC_059328.1 coordinate 39,044,700, forward strand.
AAAAGTGAGGTGAGCCTTGTAGTCAACTAGGCTTTTGGCTTGAAGGCATATTTTGGACTGTGGAAAAGAGAGGGTATACCAAGCACAACCTAATGGTATTGCTACATTGAGAAGAGAGATATCAGAGTTCAGAGATTCTGAGGTAATGAGGGATAGTCTTTGAGAAGAAAGAGCTTTGCAGAAAAAGAGCTTCAGAAATTTCCATAGTGTTGCTCTTGAGTCTTCACTCAAGTCTCTTGAGTCTCCAAATGTGTATGTAAAAGTAAAACTCTAAGAGGTCAGGAAATGAGTCACTAGGGAGAGCTGTAACTTGAACAATTTCCACAGACCATAGAGGGGTTAGGAATTATTTAGGTTCCAAGAGTGAATAGTCTTCATTGATACTTTAAGTCATTCAGTAAATACCACAGCAGGTTCAGGTCTTAGGGCTAAGCTACTCCTAGAGTAAAGCCACTCTAGACCTTCCGTAAAGTATCTTAAAAGCAAACTTTCAAAAGGATCAAACTGAACTTTAAGTAATTCAACTTCCAGCCAAAACAAAACCTAAGTCCTTTAAAGAAAGACAACAGGGGCGCCTGGGTGGCGCAGTCGGTTAAGCGTCCGACTTCGGCCAGGTCACGATCTCGCGGTCCGTGAGTTCGAGCCCCGCGTCGGGCTCTGGGCTGATGGCTCGGAGCCTGGAGCCTGTTTCCGATTCTGTGTCTCCCTCTCTCTCTGCCCCTCCCCCGTTCATGCTCTGTCTCTCTCTGTCCCAAAAATAAATAAACGTTGAAAAAAAAAAGAAAGACAACAAAGTACACATGACAATGTTAAATCCACAATACTCAGCAGTAACCAAAAATTAAAGATATATCCAGAAACAGAGAAAAGTAACCAATAATCAGGAGAAAAGTATGTCACTAGAAACAAACCTATAAATTGTAGATATAATGAAGTTAGTATACAAGAAAATTAAAAGAGCAATTATAGTTATGTAAATTAAAGGAAAACAGTTATAATAAGGAGGGAAATAGAAGACATAAAAGAGAATCAAATGAAACTTACAGAGATAAAAAATACAGATCTGAAATGAAAATTCACTGGATAGAATTAGATTAGATACTGCACAGGCAAAGACTAAAACTGGAATATATAACAATAAAAACTATCCAAAATAAAGCACAGAGATAAAAAAAAATTGAAAAAAAGTTAAGAATCTCAGGGACTGACCTTTGGAACAGTATCAAATGGTCTCATACATGTGCAATTAGAGTCACAGGAAGAGAGAAGAGAGAAAAAAAGGACAGAAAAAAATTGCATTTGAAAAAATATTTCCAGGGGCGCCTGGGTGGCTCAGTTGGTTGAGCGTCCGACTTCAGCTGAGGTCATGATCTCACGGTCTGTGAGTTGAGCCCCGCGTCGGGCTCTGTGCTGAATCTCAGAGCCCGGAGCCTGCTTTGGATTCTGTGTCTCCCTCTCTCTCTGCCCCTCCCCTGCTCATGCTCTGTCTCTCTCTGTCTTAAAAATAAATTAAAAAAAACATTAAAAAAATATTTCCAAATTTGATGAATAATATAAAGCCATAGATCCATGAAGCTCAATAAACATCAAGTAGATTAAACACAAAGTAACTACACCAAAACACATTATAATACAGTTTGAAAACCAGTGATAAGAAGAAAAATCTTAATGGCAGCAAGGTAAGTGAGGAGAGACAAGATCATGTATAGAGAAACAAAGAATGACTGAAAAATTTCATCAAAACTATGCAAGCCAGAAGATAGCTGAAAGGAACTTAGAGTGTTGTAACTGTCACTTTAAAATTACAGCAAAAATATGTTTTAAAATAAAACAACATAAATGAACATTTCACAATATAATAGCTCAAACTTTGTTAAAAATTAAAGCAAATGATGGGGCGCCTGGGTGGCGCAGTCGGTTAAGCGTCCGACTTCAGCCAGGTCACGATCTCGCGGTCCCTGAGTTCGAGCCCCGCTCTGGCTCTGGGCTGATGGCTCAGAGCCTGGAGCCTGTTTCCGATTCTGTGTCTACCTCTCTCTCTGCCCCTCCCCCGTTCATGCTCTGTCTCTCTCTGTCCCAAAAATAAATAAACGTTGAAAAAAAAATTAAAGCAAACGAAAACTTTTTAAACTAAACAAAAGCAGGGCTTCTGGGTGGCTCAGTTGGTTAAGAATCCAACTTTGGCTCAGATCATGATCTCAAGGTATGTGGGTTTGAGCCCCACATCGGGTTCTGTGCTGACAGCTCAGAGCCTGGAGCCTGCTTCAGATTGTGTGTCTCCCTCTGTGCCTCTCCCCTGCTTGTGCTCTATCTCTGTCTCTCTCAAAAATAAATAAATATTAAAATAAACCAAAGTTAAGAGAATTTGAATGTTTCAAATAAAAAATTGGATGTTTATTTTTTTAATTTATTTAAATTCAAGGTAGTGAACATACAGTGTAGTATTGGTTTCAGGAGTAGAATCCAGTGACTCATCACTTACATATAACACCCAGTGCTCATCCCAACTCGTGCCCTCCTTAAGGCCCATCACCCATTTAGCCCATCTACCCCATACCTCCCCTCCAGCAACCTTCAGTTTGCTTTCCATAGTTATGAGTCTCTTATGGTTTGTCTCTCTCTTTTTATCTTTTCTTCTCCTATGTTCATCTGTTTTGTTTCTTAAATTCCACATGAGTTAAATCATATGATATATGACTTTCTCTGACTGACTTATTGTACTTAGCATGATACACTCCAGTTCTATCCCTGTTGCTATAAATGGCAAGATTTCATTATTTTTGATCACCAAGTAATATTCCATTGTCTACATATACATCACATCTTCTGTATCCATTTATCGGTCAATGGTCATTTGGGCTCTTTCCAAAATTTGGTTATTGTTGATAGTGCTGCTATAAATATTGGGGTGCATATGCCCCTTCGAATCAGCATTTTGTAACCTTTGGAAAAATACCTAGTAGTGCAATTGCTGGGTCATAGAATAGTTCTAGTTTTAATATTTTTGAGGAACCTCCATACTTTTATCCAGAGTGGCTACACCAGTTTGCATTCCCAACTATAATGCAAAAGGGTTCCTCTTTCTACACATCCTCACAACATCTATTGTTGCCTGAGTTGTTAATTTTAGCCATTCTGACCTGTGTGAGGTGGTATCTCATGATTTTGACTTGTATTTCCCTGATGATGAGTGATGTTGAGCATGTTTTCATGTGTCTGTTAGCCATCTGGATGTCTTCTTGGGAAAAGTGTCTATTCATGTCTTCTGCCCATTTCCTCACTGGATTATTTGTTTTTTTGGGTGTTGAGTTTGATAAGTTCTTTATAGATTTTGGGTATTAACCCTTTATCTGATATGTCATTTGCAAATATCTTTTCCCATTTTGTCAGTTGCCTTTTAGTTTTGTTGATTGTTTCCTTCACTGTGCAGAAGCCTTTTATATTGATGAGGCCCCAACAATTCATGTTTGCTTTTATTTCCCTTGCCTCTGAAGACATGTTTAGTAAGAAGTTGCTGTGGCTGAGGTCAAAGAGGTTGCCTACTGTTTTCTCCTCGAGGATTTTGATGGTTCCTGTCACACATTTAGGTCTTTCATCCATGTTGATTTTATTTTTGTGTATGGTGTAAGAAAGTGGTTCAGGTTCATTCTTCTGCATGTCGCTGTCCAGTTTTCTCAACACCATTTGCTGAAGAGATTGTCTTTGTTCCATTGGATACTCTCTTGGTTTATCAAAGATTAGTTGGCCATACATTTGTGGTTCTTTTCTGGGTTTTCTATTCTGTTCCACTGATCTATGTGTCTGTTTTTGTGCCAGTACCATACTGTCTTGATGATTACAGCTTTGTAATAAAGCTTTAAAGTCCAGAATTGTGATGCCTCCATCTTTTTCAACATTACTTTGGCTATTCAAGGTCTTTTTTGGTTCCATACAAATTTTAGGACTGTTTGTTCTAGCTCTGTGAAGAATGCCAGTGTTATTTTGATTGGGATTGCATTAAATGTGTAGATTCCTTTGAGTAGTATTGACACTTAACAATATTTGTTCTTCCAATCCATGAGCATGGAATATTTTTCCATTTTTTGGTGTCTGCTTCAATTTCTTTCATCAGCTTTCTATAGTTTTCAGCATTGAGATCTTTTACCACTTTGGTTAGGTTTATTTCTAGATATCTTATGTTTTTTGGTGCAACAGTATATGGGATTGATTCCCTCATTTCTCTTTCTGCTGCTTCATTATTGGTGTATAGAAATGCAACCTATTTGTGTACATTGATCCTGTGACTTTGCTGAATTCATGTAGCAGTTCTAGCAGTTCTTTGGTGGAGTCTTTCAGGTTTTCCAGGAGGAGTATCATGTCATCTGTGAAGAGTGAAAGTCTGACTTCTTCCTTGCCAATTTGGATGCCTTTTATTTCTTTTTATTGTCTGATAGCTGAGGCTATGAGTTCCAACACTATGTTGAACAACAGTGATGAGAGTGGACATCCCTGTCGTGTTCCTGACCTTATGGGGAAAGCTCTCAGTTTTTCCCCATTGAGGATGGTATTAGCTATGGGCTTTTCATATATGGCTTTTATGATGTTGATGTGTGTTCCCTCTATCACTATTTTCTTGATGATTTTTATCAAGAAAAGATGCTGTATTTTGTCAAATTGGATGTTTAAAACAAAAATAACAGCTATGTATTGTGGGGTTATAATACATGCAAATATAAAATCTGTAACAACAATAGCAAAATAACAGAAAGAAAAAATATAAGAATGTTGTTATAAGGACATTTCAGTACATGCTAACAATTATAATATTATTGGAAGCTTGGTTGTGATAAGTCACAGATATTTATCATAAATGAGAGAGCAACCCCTAAAAAGGTAAAACAAAGAGGTTTGGCTAATAAGTAAACAGTGAATATTGAATAGAATCCTTAAAAATATTCCAATTAATCCATGTGAAATAAGGAAAAGAGGAGGAACTGATATAGAGAACAGATGGAACAAATGGAAAACAAAGAGCAAGATGATCATCTCAAATCCAGACAAATTCATAAATACATTATATTCAAATGGTCTAATCACTCCATTTAAAAAGAGAGTCAGATTGAGTTTAAAAATCAAGGTTAAACTATATTCTGTCTACAAGAAACCCCCTTTAAATATAAAAGTACAAATAGTTCAAAGGAAAAAATAAAAAAATATATACATGCAGTCAGTAATCATTAGTAAGTTAAAGAGTTTATCATATTAATATAAAAAGACTTTAGAAAAAGAGCATTGACATAGAAAAGGGAAATTTCATGATGATCAAGGGATAACCACATCAAGAAGTCAAGAATCATAAAACTATATGCACCTAAAACAGAACTTTTAAATACATAAAGTAAAATCTGACAGAACTGAAAGAAAAATAAATCTATAATTATAGTTGGAAACATCAACAATTCTTTAACACCAATTAATAGATCACTGAAAACTTCAAAACATTGTTGAAATAAATTACAGAAGACTAAAATAAACAAAGATATGTACTATGTTTGTGTATTGGAAAATTCAATATTGTTAAGCTATCAACTCTCCTAAAATTTACCTATAGGTTAAATGCAAACCCAATTGATAAACTGACTCTATAATTTATATAGCAATGAAAAAAAAAAGCTGGACGAGCCATAACTATTTTGAAAAAGAAAAACAAGGTCAGAGACCTTAAGCTACCTGGTTTTGAGACTTTGTATAAAACTCAGGTAATCATATTGCTGGAAAGAGTAGGAGGACTGAAGTTCACTTGTACTACAGATATGACTAAATAACACCCAGATCAGTGTAAATAACCCAGAAAACAACCTGAAGACTGGCAGAACAAACTCTCCACAGCTAAATGTAGAGACGAGACCACAATGAAGAGAGTAGGTAAGGTGGAGACACAGTACAGAGCTAAACAGACCTTGGGATGGTCCATAGGAGGGAAGAAATAATGAAAATTAGAGCAGAAATAAATGACACAGAAACTAAAGAGAAGCAAGAGAATAGATAAATTAAACCAGGAGCTAGTTCTTTGAAAAGAGCAAAAAATTAGCCAAACTCGTAAAAACAGAGAGAAAGAGAGCACACAAATTAAGCAAAATCAGAAATGAAAGAAGAGAAATAGCAATCAACATCATAGAAATACGAAGGACTGTAAGAGAATATTATTAAAAAATATATGCCAACCAATTGGAAAACCTAGATTAAGTGGATAAATTCCTAGAAACATATAACCTACCAAACTAAATAAGAAAGAAATAAAAAAAATTTAACAGACTGATTACCAGAAAGGAGATTAATTCAGTAATCAAAAAAATAAAATCCCAACAAACAAAAGTCCAAGACACAAAGCCTTCACAGATGAATTCTACCAAACATTTAAAAGAGAGTTAATACCTATTCTTCTCAAACTATTCCAAAGAAGGAGGAGGAGGAGGAGGAGGAGGAGGAGGAGGGGGGGGAGGGGGAGGAGGAGGGGGAGGAGGGGTGGGGGAAGCAGGGGCAACAGCAGCAGTAACTTCCAAATTCACTTTGTGGTCAACGTTACCTTAATACCAACACAAGTGAAAGACACAACAAAAAAAAGAGAACAGGCCAAAATCTCTGATGAACATAGATGCAAAACTCCTCACCAAAATACTAGCAAAATGAATTCAACAATATATTAGAAGAATCATTCACCATGATCAAGTAGGATTTATTCCTGGGATGCAAGGGTGGCTGAATATTTGCAAATCAGTCAATATGATATATACATCAATAAGTGAAAAGATCAAAATCATATGACCCTTCAATAGATGCAGAGAAAACATTTGACAAAGTACAACATGCATTCGTAATAAAACCCTCAACAAAGAAGGTTTAGAGGGAACATACCTCAACATAATAAAGGCCATCATCATCAATGGTGGAAAACTGAGAACTTTCCCCTAAAGTCAGGTATAAGACAAGGATGTCCAGTCTCACCACTTTTATTCAACATAGTACTGAAAGTCCTAGCCACAGCAATCAGACAACAAAACAAAATAAAAGGCACCCAAATCAGTAAGGAAAAAGTAAAACTTTCACTATTTGCAGAACACATGATACTGTATATAGAAAACCCAAAAGACTCTACCAAAAAACTACTAGAATTGATAAATGAATTCAGTAAAGTCCCAGAATACAAAATCAATGTACAGAAATTTGTTGCATTCCTATACAGTAATAACAAAGCAGTAGAAAGTGAAATTAAAAAAACAACCCTAACAGCATGGAAGTTGTTTGTGTGTCTCACGTCCATGAAATACAGCCAGACCAACACTAAACCATCCTACACACCTAGAAAACTGACTGGAGGATGAACAGAACAATTTGCACAACCTGAACCACAGAATTCAGCAGGTACATGGCGCAGAGAAGTGAACTTGGGGAGTCAGAAGGCACAGGAAAGGAGGCACTTTTGTGAAGAGAGACAGGATGAAGACTGGGCCAGGTAGGGGGAGGGAGAATACGGGAAAAGCACCCCTCCCCAAAAGCAGCTGGAGAGAAAGTGGAAAATTGGAAACAGCCGCAGGGACTAAACTAAAAAGGGAGAAAGGAGAAAGGAGAGGGTTTAAATTCCATTAAGACTGTAAACAAGGGGAGTGCAAAGGCTGCAACTCCACAGCTCAATACCTAGTGGTGCTCTGGTGGGAAGGGACAATCCCCAGAAACAGTGGTGTCCGGGAGGTTCTTGGGCCACACAGGGAAAAGAGGTTCCACTGCTGGAAGGACATTTGGTAGAGACTGTTGAAGCCACCTGGTTTCAGCAGAACCCGGAAGGCAGCCACATTTGTTGGTGCTGGGGCAAGTTCGTTGAGGGTGAAGCCTGGTGCCAGATGTGTATTGTGATTTTCCATAATCCCTGAAACGCTGCTGCTACATTATGTCGCGAACTTTTTCTGGGGCGGACTGGCACCTTGCTGTAGTCTCAGGGCACCGCCAGCAGCAGGTCCAGCAAGTGTTCCTAAGGGCAGCCGACATTCGGCCATTGCTCAGTAAGACCCTCCTGCAGAGGGGCGGAAGGGGTCAAAGCTACAGTCCTTCAGAAGTAAGGGGCCAGAGAAAACAGCTGCATCTGAGACAAAAGTTGGGAGAGAGATACTGCCTGGGGCCTGGTCACAGAGAGTGAAAAAGCAGGGAGCAGACAAAAGCTGAAGAGAGAGGATGGGTGCACAATTGCTTATCCGGGAGAACAGACTGGGTAGCAGGGTGGCGCCATTTTCACCGCTTTTGCGAATGCGCATACGCACCTACCAGCCCTGCAACAATCCACCCCAGTAGGCTAGCAGCACCATCTAGTGGAGATCGGAGCCGTTACACTGAGCAGCGCCCAACTGGGCCAACATCGCTCTCAAGAACACAAGTCTCACCGCCGGCTTAGTTTATGGACTATAAAACGCTACACAGACTGACTTCTAGGGGAAAACGAAGTAATTTCAGTCCTGCTTCAATCTGTTAGCAGGTCCATCTATTCAATTTTATTTCCTTTTTTTTCTCTTTTACACTTCTTTTCATTTTCTTGAATACAGAAAGAGAAAAAAATCATTTTATTTTAAATTTTTATTAACAATATTTTTCTTTAGTTTTTATTACTGTATTTTTACTTTTGTGTAAATTTGTTCAAATTCTATTTTACGCCCATCATTTTAGTTTAGTCGACTTCAGTGTATTCACCTTTTCAAATATTCAAATGATTTCCTTTTTTTTCTTTCTTTATCTTCTTTTCTCTTCATTTCTTTTCTTCTTCTTGAATGCAGAAACAGAAAAATTTCATTTTTACTTTCAATTTCTATTAAAAATATTCTTTACTTTTTTACTATATTTTTTGCTTTTATGAAATTTTTTTCAAATTCTATTTACTTCCATCGTTTTATTTTAGTCTACTAGTGTATTCATATTTTCAAATTTTCAAACGATTCCTTTTTTTTCTTCTTTTTATCTTGTCTCTTTTTAGTTTCTTTTCTTTTTCTTGAATACAGAAAAAATAAAAGATTCATAGTTATTTTTCATTTTTATTAAAAATATTTTTTCCTTAATTTTTCTACTTTATTCTTTACTTTTGTGCATATTTTTTCAAATTCCATCTTACTCCCATCATCTCATTTTAGTCTACTTCAGTGTATTCATTTTTGCAAATTCTCAAACAATTTCCTTTTTTTTCTCCCCCCACCTTTTTTTCTCTAATATGTCAAACCACTTTAAACCACCAGACCAAACACACCTAGAATCTATCATCATTTATTTTATTTGTGTGTGTGTGTTTAAATTTTTCATTTTAATATCTTTTTAATTTTAGTTTTTTTAATTTCAATTTTTCTACCTCATTAATTCCTTTTCTCCCTTCAAAATGACAAAATGAAGTAATTCACCCCAAAAGAAAGAGCATGAAGAAACGACAGCCAGGGATTTAACCAACACAGACACAAGCAAGATGTCTGAACCAGAATTTAGAATCACGATAATAAGAATACTAGCTGGAGTCGAGAATAGCTTAGAATCCCTTTCTGCAGCGATAAAAGAGGTAAAAAATAGCCAGAATGAAATTAAAAATGCTATAACTGAGCTGCAATCACGGATGGATGCAGCAGCAGCAAGGATGGACAAAGCAGAACACAGAATCAGCGATATAGAGGACAAGCTTAGAGAGAATAACAAAGCAGAAAAAAAAGAGGGAGATTAAGGCAAGAGAGCACGATTTAAGAATTAGAGAAATCAGTGACTCATTAAAAAGGAACAGCATCAGAATCATAGGGGTCCCTGAGGAGGAAGAGAGAGAAATAGGGGTAGAAGGGTTATGTGAGCAAATCATAGTGGAAAACTTTCCTAACCTGGGGAAAGACACACACATCAAAATCCAGGAAGCACAGAGGACCCTCATTAGATTCAACAAAAACCGACCATCAACAAGGTCTATCATAGTCAAATTCACAAAATACTCAGGCAAGGAGAGAATCATGAAAGCAGCAAGGGAAAAAAAAAAAGTCCCTAATCTACAAGGGAAGACAGATCAGGTTTGCAGCAGACCTATCCACAGAAACTTGGAAGGTCAGAAAGGAGTGGCAGGATATATTCAGTGTGCTGAATCAGAAAAATATGCAGCCAAGAATTCTTTATCCAGTAAGGCTGTCATTCAAAATAGAAGGAGAGGTAAAAAGTTTCCCAGACAAACAAAAATTAAAGGAGTTTGTGACCACTAAACCAGCCCTGCAAGAATTTTTCAGGGGGACTCTCTGAGGGGAAAAAAGATGAATACATATATATATACATATATACGTATGTATGTGTGTGTGTGTGTATATATATATATATATGTAAATAAATATATATAAGTAATATATATAAACTATATATATATAAATTATATATATGTGTGTAAATTATATATATATGTATATATATAAAATATATATGTATATATATAAATTATATATACATAAATTCAAAAGCAACAATGATTAGACAGGACTAGAGAACACCACCAGAAACTCCAACTCTACAAGCATCATAATGGCAATAAATTCATATCTTTCAGTAATCACTCAACGTCAATGGACTAAATGCTCCAATCAAAAGACATAGGGTAACAGAATGGATAAGAAAACAAGATCCATCTATATGCTGTTTACAAGAGACCCACTTCAGACCTAAAGACACCTTCAGATTGAAAGTAAGGGGATGGAGAACCATCTATCATGCTAATAGTCAACAAAAGAAAGCCAGAGTAGCCATACTCATATCAGACAATCTAGACTTTAAACTAAAGACTGTATCAAGAAATGCAGAAAGCCATTATATCATAATCAAGGGGTCTATCCACCAAGAAGACCTAACAATTGTAAACATTTATGCACCAAATGTGAGAATACCCAAATATGTAAATCAATTAATCACAAACATAAAGAAACTCATCAACAGTAATACCAAAATAGTAGGAGAATTCAACACCCCACTTACAGCAGTGGACAGATCATCTAATCAAAAAATCAACAAGGAAACAGTGGCTTTGAATGACACATTGGACCAGATGGACTTAACAGATATATTCAGAACATTTCATCCTAATGCAGCAGAATATACATTCTTCCAGTGCACATGGAACGTTCTCCAGAATAGACCATATACCGGGACCAAATCAGCCCTAAGTAAGTACAAAAAGATCGAGATCATACTGTGCATATTTTCAGACCACAATGCTATGAAACTCGAAATCAACCACAAGAAAAAATTTGGAAAGGTAACAAACACTTGGAGACTGAAGAACATCCTACTAAAGAATGAATGGGCTAACCAAGCAGTTAAAGAAGAAATTAAAAAGTATATGGAAGTCAATGAAAATGACAGCACCACAACCCAAAACCTCTGGCACACAGCAAAGGCAGTCATAAGAGGAAAGTATATAGCAATCCAGGCCTTCCTAAAGAAGGAAGAAAGATCTCAGATACACAACTTAACATTACACCTTAAGGAGCTGGAAAAAGAACTGCAAATAAAACGCAAAACCAGCAGAAGACAGGAAATAATAAAGATTAGAGCACAAATTAATGCTTGGAAACCAAAAGAACAGTAAAAGAGATAATGAAACCAGAAGCTGATTCTTTGAAAGAATTAACAAAATTGATAAACCACTAGTGAGTTTGATCAAAGAGAAAAAGGAAAGGACCCAAATAAATAAAATCAGGAAGGAAAGAGGAGAGATCACAACCAACACAGAAATAAAAACAATAATAAGAGAGTATTATGAGCAACTATATGCCAATAAATGGGCAATCTGGAAGAAATGGACAAATTCCTAGAAATATATACACTACCAAAACTGAAACCAGAAGAAATAGAAAATTTGAACAGACCCATAACCAGTAAGGAAATTGAATTAGTAATCAAAAATCTGCCAAAAAACAAGAGTCCAGGCCCAGATGGCTTTCCAGGGGAATTCTACGAAACATTTAAGGAAGAGTTAACACCTATTCTCTTGAAACTGTTCCAAGAAATAGAAATGGAAGGAGAATTTCCAAACTCTTTCTATGAAGTCAGCATTACCTTCATTCCAAAACCAGACAGAGACCCCACTAAAAAAGGAGAACTACAGACCAATTTCCCTGATGAACATGGATGCAAACCAAAATCCTCAACAAGATATTAGCCAACCGGATCCAACAATACATTAAAAAAATATTCACCACGACCAGGTGGGATTTATACCTGGGATACAGGACTGGTTAAATATCCGCAAAACAATTAATGTGATTCATCACGTCAATAAAAGAAAGGACAAGAACCATATGATCCTCTCAATAGATGCAGAGAAAGCTTTTGACAAAATACAGCATGCTTTCTTGATAAAAACCCTCAAGAAAGTAGGGACAGAAGGAGCATACCTCGAGAACATAAAAGCCATATATGAATGACCCAATGCTAATAACATCCTCATTGGGGAAAAACAGAGAGCTTTCCCCCTAAGGTCAGGAACAAGACAGGGATGTTCACTCTCGCACTGTTATTCAACAGAGTATTGAAAGTCTTAGCCTCTGCAATCAGACAACACAAAGAAAGAAAAGGCATCCAAATCGGCCAGGAGGAGGTCAAATTTTCACTCTTCACAGATGACATGACACTCTATATGGAAAACCCAAAAAACTGCTAGAACTGATTCATGAATTCAGCAAAGTTGCAGGATATAAAATCAATGCACAGAAATCGGTTGCATTCCTATACACCAACAATGAAGCGACAGGAAGAGAAATCAAGGAAGTGATCCCATTTACAGTTGCACAAAACACCATAAAATACCTAGGAATAAATCTAACCAAAGAGGTGGAAAATCTATACACTGAAACAATAGAAAGCTTATGAAAGAAATTGAAGAAAACATAAAAAAATGGAAAGATTCCATGCTCCTGGATAGGAAGAACAAATATTGTTAAAATGTCGATACTACCCAAAGCAATCTATATATTCAACGTGATCCCTGTCAAAGTAACACCAGCAATCTTCACAGAGCTAGAACAAACAATCCAATTTGTATGGAACAAGAAAAGACCCTGAATAGATAAAACAATCTTGAAAAAGAAAACCAAAGCAGGAGGCATCACAATCCCAGACTGTAAGCTATACTACAAAGCTGTAATCATCAAGACAGTATGGTACTGGCACAAGAACAGACACTCCGATCAACGGAAGAGAATAGAGAACCCAGAAATGGACCCACAAACATATGGCCAACTAATCTTTGACAAAGCAGGAAAGAATATCCAATGGAATAAACACAGTCTCTTTAGCAAGTTGTGCTGGGAAAACTGGACAGCGACATGCAGAAGAATGAACCTGGACCACTTTCTTACATCATACACAAAAATAAACTCAATGTATGAAAGACTTAAATGTAAGACAGAAAGCCATCAAAATCTTTGAGGAGAAAGCAGGCAAAAACCTCTTTGATCTTGGCTGCAGAAACTTCTTACTCAACATGTGTCTGGAGGCAAGGGAAACAAAACCAAAAATGAACTACTGGAACCTCCTCAAAATAAAAAGCTTCTGCACAGCGAAGGAAACAATCAGCAAAACTAAAAGGCAACTGATGGAATGGGAGAATATATTTGCAAACAACATATCAGATAAAGGGTTAGTATCCAAAATCTACAAAGAACTTATCAAACTCAACACCCAAAAAACAAATAATCCAGTGAAGAATTGGGCAAAACATGAATAGACACTTCTCCAAAGACATCCAGATGGCCAACTGACACATGAGAAAATGCTCAACATCACTCATCATCAAGGAAATACAAATCAAAACCACAATGAGATACCACCTTCACCTGTCAGAATGGCTAATGTTAACAACTCAGACAACAACAGATATTGGCGAGGATGCAGAAAAAGAGGATCTCTTTTGCATTGTTGGTGCAGTGCAAGCTGGTGCAGACACTCTGGACAACAGTACAGAGGTTACTCATAAAACTAAAAATAGAACTACCCTACACCCAGCAATTGCACTACTAGGCATTTACCACAAGGGATACAGGTGTGCTGTTTCGAAGGGACACATGCACCCCAATGTTTATAGCAGCACTATCAACAATAGCTAAAGTATGGAAAGAGCCCAAATGTCCACAGATGGATGAGTGGATAAAGAAGATGTGGTACACACACACACACACACACACACACACACCACACAATGGAGTATTACTTGGGAATCAAAAAGAATGAAATCTTGCCATTTGCAACTATGTGGATGGAACAGGAGGGTATTATGCTAAGTGAAATTAGTCAGTAAGAGAAAGACAAAAATCATATGACTTCACTCATAGGAAGACTTTAAGAGACAAAACAGATGAACACAAGGGAAGGGAAACAAAAATAATATAAAAACAAGGAGGGGGACAAAACAGAAGAGACTTATAAATATGGAGAACAAACTGAGGGTTACAGGAGAGGTTGTGGGAGTGGGGTTGGCTAAATGGGTAAGGGGCACTAAGGAATCTACTCCTGAAATCATTGTTGCACTATATGCTAACTAATTTGAATATAAATTTAAAAAAAAGAAAAAATAATATTTAAAAAAAGAAAAGAAAAAAACCCAACCCTATTTTAAACTGCACCAAAATAATAAGAATCTAGGAATAAACTTAACCAAGGATTTGGAGGATCTGTACTCTGAAGACTATAAAACACTGATGAAAATAATTCAAGATGACACAAAGAAATGGAAAGGCACTCTAGGCACATGGATTAGAAGGAAAAAAATAGCGTTAAAATGTCTGTACTATCCAAAGTAATCTACATATATAATGCAATCCCTATCAAAATGCCAGCAGCATTTTTCACAGATGTAGAATAAGCAATCTAAAATTTGTATGGAACCACAAAAGACCCTGGATAACCAAAGCAATCTTGGAAAAGAAAAGGAAAGCTGGAGGCATCACATTTCTGGACTTCAAGTTATTTTACAAACCTGTAGTGATCAAAACAGTATGGTACTGGCACAAAAGTAGACACACAGATCAACAGAACAGAATAGAAAACCCAGAAATAAACCCATAATTATATGATCAATTTGAAAAAGCAGGAAAGAATATTCAATGGGAAAAAGCCTCTTCAACAAATGGTGTTGGGAAAACTGGACAGCAGTATGCAAAAGAATGGAAGTGGACCACTTTCTAAAGGAATTTTCCCATGGCCAGAATTCAAATGTAGACCTTTCCACCCTTCAAGCTACACTTTGTTCACTATATCACTACATGTTGCTGTTTCCATAGTTGACAGACATTAGAGGATTTGATTTCTGAAAGTAACCAGAGACCGATTTAAAATCTCTGAAAATAACGCACTAGGAAAAACGATGCTGTGAAATCCTTTAAGATTTCTTGCTAGAAAATAACAACTATAGGCTCTTACTAAGAAAATGGCATCAAAATTACAGAATCCTTTCAATAACCCAGTCTTTAATCGCTACGCATTAGACTATTTAATTTGAATTTGGCTGTTGTGACGAATACAATAAATTAACTTGTGAAATTAATCATTTTGTTTTTAATGAAAAATATAAATACAGAAGCTTTGTTGTGTCTATACATATGGCTGGCAGGGATAATGGTTTATGTTGAAAAATAGTACTCTGCAGGAATTTCTACTGCTGTTTATGTGTAATTCAATTTGTCCTATTTAAATAGAAAATTATGCTAGTCCTTCAGACAATCAGTCCACTATTGAGGTTCAGAGCAGGTTAAAACTGTAGCCCTTTTTACTTGATAAAAATTAAATCAATGATCTAATTGTGTCCCCCCAATAGTTCATGGCAGTAAAGGCAGAAAGAATGCTTTATGAAATAGACCAATTCAATGAAACTGAGTTGACAAATATTTACTGAGTAACTTGATATGCATCCAACAATCTACCAGATGTTTTATATTTACCATCTTATTTTTTCCTAATAAGGTACCCATTTTATAGATCATGATACTAATGATCAAAGGCATTACATAATTTTAGTCAAGGTCACACAACTAATAATTAGCAACATAAGACTTTTAACTGAGATCTACCTGAATCTAAACTCCATCTTATTAACATGACAGTAAGCCATCTCTGATGTTAACTACATGGTAGAGACTCAGGAGCACTTGATAATAAGAGAATCACAAAGAATCTCAAAGCTTCAGAAAAAGATCATCCAATATCTGGGACATTTACATCAACAACTATAAAATAATTTATGCCATTTTTGGAAAATTTGAAAGTAATAATTACTATAAAAAAGAGATTGTGTTCTAATTCCTACACATGTGAGAGGGGAGTTTGAGGCTGCCTGGAAGGAATGGCATTTGAGCAGAGTCTTGAAACAAAAGAAATATTTGCATATATGAAGAAACGGAGGTAGGGCTTCTGGGCAAAGTGAAGATCTTGCTTAAAAGCATGGAAGCATGAAAGTGAAAAGTTCTGGGACTAGAAAACAATCCAGAGTAGAAACTGCTTAGGTTGTATGGGAGAGAGAGTATGGGAGGAAGAAACTTATACTAACATACCAGAGCCAGATCTTGGAGAGTCTTTAATGCCAGACTAGACTTTTATAATTTTCTCTGCAGAGCAGGTGAACAAAGTCCAAAGGAAGAAATCTGCAGACAGAAACTTTAAGGAGCAGGCAGTGGGAGAAGAACCAGAGACGGAGCCCTTGGAGACAGACTTTGAAAAAGCTACTGGAGAAAAGCATGTTAAGAGGTATGAAGTGTGCTAAAATTACAGTCAGTGTGCTAAAATTACAGCCTAATTGAAACATCAGTTCTTTCCCATCAACTCCTGCCTCCTTTGTCCTTTTCCTCCACTACCAAAAACTTAACAAGAGTAATCCACATTTACTATTGCTATTTTTTTTTTGATGCTCCTTTATTCCTTAACAACTGCAGTCTGACTTCTTTACTTCTTGTGTAACTGAAATGGCTCTGAAAAACATCACCTACAATCTCCTGATTGCCAGAGACAATGGCTGTGTTCATCCCAACTTGGTCTGCCTGTGGCACTGTTGCCAAATTCCTGTCTCTAACCTAAACCTCCCTTTCTGTCCCCAGATGTATATATCCAACTGCCTCTTTAACATTTCTACTTGATTCTAATAAACACCTCAAATTTAATATGCCCAAACTGTACTTCTGATTTATCTCCACAAATCTACTCCATCTCAGTTGATGGCAACTCCATCCTTCTAGTGTTCACAGCAAAAACTCCTGAAATCATCCTTGACTCTTTTCTATCATTTATTACATATCCAATCCTTTACGAAACACTATTGGCTTTATTTTTAAAATATACCTGATATAACAATCCACTGCTACTGTTCTGGTTCAAATCACCACCATTTCTTGCCTAGATTGCAGAAATAGCTTCATAACTGGATTCTTTACCTGTAGTCCTATAGTCTATGATCGACATAGCAACCAGAGTAATCTGGCAAAAAGGAAAGTTTTCCAAAATACACTCAAGCAAGCTAGACCACAGTGGGTAATTTCCAGGGAGGAAATGGCTATCCTCCCTGGATAAGAGGAGGATGGAGCTCAGGCATGGCCATATTTGTTGGTTTGCCATTTAGAGAAATGCTGTAATTAAACAGTAATTCATGCAAATCTGACAACCATTTTGGGGTCCAGGAATTATCATTTCCATTTCACAGATGAGCAAACTGAGGCTCAAAGAGATGAAATGGCATCACTCATTCATTCATTCATTCATCCATTCTCCCACTATTTATTAAGAGTCTACTATGTGCCAGGCTCTAAAACTTAGCCAGAGCTCCTCACCCTGTCCTGGTAGAGCAGGAATTTAAACCCCAGGCTGCTCACCTTTAAGTCAAAGGAACATTTCCTCTCCATGCAGCTGCTCAGGGGATATCCAATAACAAACTTTTCCAATTTTTCATGAATGAAAGGCATGTGATTCGGAAATTACACATATTTACATTTGGACAGCAATTAGAGTACTTTATGTACAATAATTGGCACAAAATAAATGTATCGAGTGAATAGATGGGTAGATGAATGTGAGGGTAACAATGGTACTACTCTTCCCATCTCATGGGACTCTTATAACGGCCAAATGAGACCGTGGTAAAAAGGGTCTTGGCAAGGGACTAGTTTAACATTTTTTTAAATTGTTGTTTCAAATACTATTTATAAATAGGCAATGATGCATCAGGCTGGTTTAGATCCATTTCTTACAGAGCAGAGATATTTGGTTACAAGTTATGACCCTGTCTCTTTTTATTTATTGTCTCCATAATATATAAGCATCTACATTGCTTATCCCCACACATGACCAAGCCCATGAACAAAACAGAAGATCAATATCCATTTCTTGAAGAAACTTATGAATTCTAATTTTATAGATTAGAAAAGCTGAAGGTCAGAAGGCTAAGTGAATAGCATAAGGTCACCCAGCTATCAAGTGGCAGAACTAAAATTTGCACTCAGGCCTTCTGATTCTAAGGCTAACACTTCTTATCATATACTACATTTTTGACTAAATGTTTGGTCTCACAAGCTATTCAGATAATAAACAAATACCAGGTAGAACTTTATAATTGATATGACCCTTTCTCATATACTTTCTTTTTGATTCCCACAACAAAACTGTGAGTACAAATTATAGAGGAGGAAACCCAGACGTGGAGTGGCCAGATATGCAGAACTGCCCGTTATCACAGAGCTAGCAAATTCACAAGCCAGGTTCTTCTCCACGCTCAACACTTGTGACTCCTCCATCTTCATTTCCATGCCCTTCTCCTCTCAAGCTGACCTGTCCCAGCAAAGCTGCATCGTCATCTTAAAATGGGGTACCCACAAGTGTACTCATTGCACCAGGACAGGCCAGCACAGAACATGGCTATCCAACTTGTAGAGATTTCCAAAAGGAGATATTCTGTCATCTACAAATGCTGTCAAGGCTCCAGGGACATGATTGGGGAGGAACCAAGCCAGCTGGCAAAATATTTAACAAAACCCAACTGCTGGTGATTCCTAAGTTACAGGAGACAGGGACTTCTTGGATATGCCCATCAACCTGCATGCAGTGTAATCAAAATAGAATCTGCACGTGCTGTTAGGGTGATATGACATGCATCCAGATCTTTTTTCTTCCTTTTCTTTTATTTTTAGGCTTAAAGTTTAGTCTTCTTTCTTTGGCAGTTTTTGGAGCCACGTGACTGGCATAACTCTGGCAAGTGCTATAAATGCAATGGGATTGTGCCTAAGGGAAAATTGCCATCATGTAAAACTAGGACTAAATATTTGTACTCTTTCCTGGGGCTTTTAAAGGTGGGTGTCATTTCTGAGAGTTAAAAGACTGCTTTAGCTACTGGGATATAAAAATCAAGGGAAGAACACAGCTTTAATGGAGTTTATATTTAAACACAACAGGAATGCACACTAACATTTACTGGTATTAAAAAAGAGAAGACATTATTAATTTTGCTTTCAGTTATAACATTGGAAAGTACAATGTAAATTGCCTTTATTCTTAAGTATAAACACCATCCTATGATGAAATTAAATGAATTGCAGACTGAAAAGTAACACATTTAATTCATTCATTCTTTCATTTAATCATTAATTTAACAAATATTTATTCAGCATGAACTCTGAAACCAAAGTCTGGGTATAAATAAGTTATCTGCCATTTAATAGCCCTATGCTATTATTTCTAACCATTATTATTATTATTATTATTATTATTATTATCATCATCATTACCACATACCAGACTTTTCTAGATACTTGGGAGATAAGTAATGAGTCAAGGTCCACAAGCTCTTGTGGAGCTTGAATTTAAGTCGCTTCTGTTTCCTGTTTTGCTGCCAGACCACCAGCTGTCGCTCATGTGGCTGTTAATCTACTTGCTATGGCAGTCTTTGTCTTTTCTAGTTTTCTTCTTATATTTTACTGTGGGCTGTGAAGCCAACCAGCAAAGCTAATTAGATATATGTCTAAAGCAAGAATCAACAATTGCCCAATGAGAATCTAAGAATGCTCTGGTAGAACCAAGAGAAGAAGATATGGTGCTTATCCTTGCATGACTTGAGATGACAAGACACAGGTATGTAACATTTTGGTAATAACATGAGAGTTTCTTGAACTCAAAATAGAATGTCCCAGAGCTTGCACCCAGTGTCAAATTTCTGCCTTGTTTTAAGGTGAACTGTTAATTCACTTAAACAAAATTTTAGTAATCTACTATGTACTAGGTCTCCTACCAGATGCTGGGGGTTAAAAAGAATAAAATAACATTGCTATTCTCAAGAAGCTCATCAAAGAAAGATATGTAAACAACTATAGTACAAGTATGACTAGGATAATGCAATAAAAGATGACATTCTAGTAGATGAGACAGAAAATTAATTTGAATAAGAAAAATATATAGTTAAGTGTAGATGGTGATAAATAGTGTGAATAAAATGAAATTGATTTAATACTGATGCTAGTGTTTGGGGTTATGCTACTTTTGATTGGGTAGTCAAGGAAGATCTATGTAAAAGAGATGGCATTTGAACTGAGGAAAAACATCAATAAATTCACTTGGAGAACAGGGTAACAGTGGTCTATGTAAAGAGGTTATGCTGGGCATCTTGAGTTTGCTTCTCCAGACCTCCTCTCACCCTTTTCAGTTCTGCTCTTTTCCTCAGAAGGCTGACTTGTATGTTTGCGTTGAACCTTGTGGAATTCTAGATTTTGGCAATTGGTTCAACCTACCAAATAAAAAGGGCTACCTTTCACTCAAGCTTCCAGGTTGGGTTTAGACAATGGGGACCCCCGGAAAGATATGGGAAAGATAGAGGAAAGAACTGTGTAAATGTTTATTTCCCTGGATCCTTCCTTGTGGAGTCACCTTAAACTAGTTGTGTCCCTCGATCTGTATTTCTCAACTCCTGTCAGGTGACCCTCTCAACAGAATCCTCTTATTTTGTGGTCTGATTCCCATTTTTTCCATTTGCCTCTTCAGGCTTGAGTGGTAACATGCCCCCCTATATTACTAGCCCCAGTTACTGCATTACACCTTGTGTTTTCCCTACATCCTGCCAACACCCTTGTAAATTGTCTCCTTATTAAATTCTCTTCAAATTCCTGCCAGAATCGTGATAGAGGAAAAAGCTTGGAGTATCTGAGAAGCTGAAGAGGCTGGCATGGCTGGAGCTTAATGAGAAATGGAAAGGGAGAGAAGATGAAGTAGAGAGACAGGCAGAGATTACATTATGCATTATACTCCTATGATAAGGAGTTTGAATGTTACTTTAATTGTAATAAGAAGCCACTAGAAGTAGAGGAAGAAGGAATAGCTAAAATCTGCATTAATTCAAAGTAGGAACTTCAAGAAAGAAGTGCGCTTTAATGGTTGGTCATAATACTGGGTGACAGAAAAGAAGTGAAGAACATTTCAGGAGTGAGACTTAGTAGCTATAGGAAAGGGACTGGAAGGAAATGAGGGTAGGGATTCAGGAGGAAGTTCCTTTAGGAATCTAACATGATTAACTATAAGAATTGTGCAGATTCTAATGCTTTGAAGTCTATCCAACCCTAGAAAGACTAAATTTTCTGCTGGCTATATACTCAGGGAATTTGGTGTCTTAAAAGATAAAAAGAGAATAATAAAATGTATTATTTAACTGCATTTTTTTAAAAAATTGTAATGTTTACTTATTTTTGAGACAGAGAAAGAGAGAGAGAGAGAACACAAGTGAGGGAGGATCAGAGAGATAGGGAGACACAGAATCTGAAACAGGCTCCAGACTCTGAGCTGTCAGCACAGAGCCCTGTGTGGGGCTCAAACTCACAGACTGAGAGATCGTGATCTGATCCAAAGTCTGATGTTTTCTTCATTTGGCCCAATCTTCCTTTCAAAACAGCCTTATTTAGATATCCCCTGTTCACTAACAGTCACTCATGCTTACAAGTCAAGAAGCAAAACAAAATTGTGCATGGCATTCAAGAATTTCTGGCCAAAATTTTTCAACGATCCTAAACCCGTATCCTCTTTCCTAGCTGGGAAGAGCTCCTCACTCTCAAACACATGCCATATTTATTCCCATCTGCAAACACTTCCTGTTTCCCTTGCCTCACTGTCCACTCTCTCCAAAACTCAATATATAGAGAAGAATGCAGGAGTTGGACTAGTGTGTACTTGGGTTATAATCCTGGCCCTGCCACTCACTAGTTAGTGACTTGGTAAGTTATTGCATCTCTTTGAGCCTTAGTTTCCTCATCTATAAAATGGAATAATAATACTTGTCCTCATGGGGGTACTGAGAGGATGATTTAAGTGTAAGTAAAGAATCTAACATAGCACTTGGCACATAAATGCTCAGTAAACATAATGCATTTCCTTTCTTTTCTCCTATCTCTATACCATAAAATATCATACTAAATAACATCCCGAGAAAGTTATCATTGAACTTTTTACTCCACATGCTAGTTCTGTTGTTTGAGAGATATTAAAATGTCTGTTGAGAATATAATTATGCCTAGTATAATAAAAAAGATAATATAATTATTTATAATAACAAAACCTTTTTATAACTCAAAATTATTTTCATAACCATTTCTTCATCTTCTTCTCAAAATAATTTTATAGGATGGGTAGGTCAGATATTATGCCCATTTTATGGGTGATGAAACAGGCTTGAAGATATTCTAAGACTTGAAATTGACCCAATCTACAGGAAATAGAAAAAAAAAGTAGAACCCAGGTTTTCTAGTTCCTTTATTAGAGATCATTCCACTGCATTTCTAACAGACAAGGGTATGCATTAACTGGGTAGGTCCCTTCCCTCCTAAGACCTTATGTTGCCTTAAGGACAAGCCATCAAAACAGTCCCTATATCGCTAGCCCACCCCTACCTTCCAGTGCTTACCTACTCTTATCTCTCACCATTACCATTCCTTAGTTTTAAATGCAGCCATATTGAATTTTTGTCTTACTGTTCCTGGAATACATAAAACTGTTCCTTCTGAGCACATGCCTTTAGCTGGAATGCCTTTCTTGCTCCTGAATACCCAAGTAACATCTCTTCTTGAATCTTTCAAGACTCAACTACTATATCTTATTATAGTGAGGAGGGCTTTCTTGGTACACTGTCTAAAAGTGGCTCTTGCATCTGCATACTGTACAATGCAATAGTGTCTTGAATTTGGTGCAGTCGTGTCTTTTCTGTATCAATTGTATTTGGGGTAATTATGTTTATCTCTGTCATCACTGTGAGCTTCATGAGGTCACTAGACATGTCAAGCTTTTTAATATTCTCAGTCCCCATACAGGACTTGACATGGAGCAGATGCTTAAGGAATATTTGATAACATTATGGATGAATTAAGTTTCATAGGTATCTTTAGGCCTGACCCAGAAGCCTTACACACAAAAGGAAAACAGTGACTCAGATCTTCTCAGGGAGGAGTCAGTTCTAACCATCTATATACATTAAGGAATGGGGAGCAAAGTGGAAAAACAGAAACAAAAATACATAAGTCAGCAATTACTGGAATTATTGAACTTTGGGACACAACCCTGAATGTGTCATTTTCTCAGCAGCAACTCTCTCACAATTTTATCTCCATATGCCCTTTGCCAACCCAGATGGAGCTGGTTTTCTAGTGTAAAGTAGCTTAATCCCATTGAAAATGGTTCTGCCTGTGAAAAACCTAGGTCATCCATGGTGAAATGCATTTTAGCAGACCCATATGCAGATTTAAACAGAGACTGGGTCTTATAAAATTCTCTGAGACTTGGTTATGCTATCTGTAAGGTATAGATTATATCTTTTTTTTAGCCTGTCCACCAGGAAGGCTGATAATGACATAAGGCAATGGCATGAAAATGTTCTAAACATTGTCAACCTGCCCTATACTGGAATCCATGCAAAAAAAGACTGGGAAAAAGGTTTCAGCCAATGTGTTGCTGGGTAATGATGACTCTCAGTGGACAGTGGAGCTATTTTAGAACTCTGCAAAAGACAGAGAGTGATAGTCTGAGGGGCTATGTTAGAGGGTTCTCTGAAGGCAGGGGGGCTTTGGATGCCCAGTGAGCCCATTATTAAGGAAGTCTCATGAGGAATTTATATGGGGTTAGGAGTAAGGCTTACTCTTCTGTATTCCAACACCAAAGACAAAAAAAATAGACACAATCATTTACAGAAGGATGGAAGGAAAGATGGGAGGCAGGAAAGAATGGGGGAAGACAGGGTACAAAGGAGGGAGAAAGAAAGGGAGGGGAGTCAGTCATTTTAGGTCTAAAGGCTTGCCTTTAAAAGCAACCTGAATCCAGCACTGAGTTTAATGAGAATTAAGCCCTTACCATTTATACCTCATACTCATGCTCAAAAGCCCAGATCACTTCACTGCAATTCCATTCAGTTTACCTCATCTACATGCATCTGCTGATTCCTCATACCTATAATGGGCGATAGAGACCCTGATATGAGTGAGACACAGTCCTTAACCTCTAGGACTAAGCTGAGACAAACCTAGAAGTATATAATGACAATTCAATGACATATGCTATGAGAAAGTTCAGGAGGAAGAGGCTCACAAAGCATAGACTGACTAACTCTATCTACAGAGCCTTGGAAGACTTCACAGAAGGGCTAGACCCCTAAGACTTCCTTAGGCTAGGCCCTGAAGGAAGAGTCAGAGCTTTTACAGGCAGAGTGACAGAGAGGCAGAGACGATTCTAGGCTGAGATCACATTGAGAGCAAAGGCAGTTGGGTTGGTGACGGTCACAGAGCCAGACAGAGCCAGACACTTCTTTCTGGGACTTCCCAGAGAGAGAATCTGATGGCTGAACAGAAGATGTGGGAGAAGGGTGGCTGAAACAATGGCAAATATGAGAGTGGGGTTAGTCCAACCTCATCTATGAGTAGGAAGAAATAGTATTCCAGGTAAGGGAAACAATGGCATCAAAGACACAAAGAATCTGGGGATTGGTTGGAGGGATTCTTTTAGAAAGTCATAGGCTGCAAATGGTTGTTTCAGAAAGTCATGAAACTTTCTGAAAAGTTAGAAGGTAAGAGCAGGAAAGAATAACCTTTAAATATCTGAGACATCATCTGGATTTTTTGTTTGCTTATTTTTATTTGTCTGAGGTCATCCTCTCCCCACCACCCCTGCTACTTCACCCCATGCCTCTCCTATACAAATTATAGATCATAAATAACACTGCCTGGTTTTGAATCATAACTCTACCATTTATCAGTTCTTTGAACTTGGAAATTTTCCAACTTGTCTTGGCCTCAGTCTCTATACCCACAAATGGGTATAATAATAGTATTCATAAGATTATGGTGTGCTTTAGTAATAACTTATTTCTATTGAGTATTTACTATGTATCATGCTTTGTTCTTAGCATTTTTTGTGTATTAATTCAGTTTATTCTCTAAACGTCTGTTATGCTTTTTGTGTCCCTATTTTATAGATGAAAAAAGTAAAGTACAGAAAAGTTGAGGATTTGGTCTCAGGTCACCCGTAAGTAGAAAATTCAGGATTTGAATGCAGACATTTTGACTGCAGAGCCTATGTTCCTAATCACAGTCAGGGAGATCATCTGTCTACAGTGACTAGTATGGCAAGGGATCACAAAACTACTTGTTTGTTGTCATTCCAGTAGCTCTTTCAATTTAAGTAAATGGATGAGTGTCTGATTAATGAGTGACTGAGTAGATGAATGAATGTTGGTTGAGAAGCACATGGCTGATAGGAGAACCCCACCTCAGATTGCTGGCCAGGAGGGTAAGGAATTGGTAGCTATAAGGTGAGATGGGGGTGGTACATGTCTCACTTCATCAGATATACCTGGTATGTGAGCAACATTCACCCTAAGCCCATGGATAGAGCACTGAGAAGTGCCCTAGAGCTCCTCCAGGGAGCACAATGAGGCCTGGGTGGCCACACTAGGCTCCCTAAGTGGTTCTATGATTGAGCTCTAGAAGGGAGCCTTTGTCATTCTTCTACCTTGTCCATCATCCTTACAAGCAACTTAAATTAGTGCAGCCAAGGAGCCTAGAACTTCAGAGCAAGGAAAAAGTGGACTGGGGATGGAAGGAATCATAACTGATCAGCTTTAGAAAACTTAGAGCCCTAAAGACAGCACAAAGGTGAATTTTTGGACCTGACAGAGTGGTAGCAAAGGCCTCAATGAGGGAAGGGACATAAGAGATGGAGTAGGAGATGAACTTTTCTGTCCACAAATCTGAGACATTAAATGACTTTCCCCAGGCCATACAAAAAGAAGTAGAAAGGTAGGATTCAAACCCAGAGCTCTATGACTCAAAAGCCTACACTCTTTCTCTTATACCACACTGCCCTGTGATTACACAGGAGGGGATTCCAAGATGTGTATGCTCAATTTGATGTTTCTGCTAAATGTCAGTTTGAGAAAGAGAACAGGCTAGCAAGTTGCCACTAGACTTCATCCATCCCCAATTCACCATCCTTACCCCCATTTCATACATTATAAAACCTAGAACCAGAGAGAGGCAGTAACCTGACCAAGGTCACACAGTGGCTAGTATCCAGGTCTCTGAATTTCCATAGTTCCTCAGTAGAGAGGAAAAGCTGTTCCTAGCAGGTTTCCCGTGAAAACTGTACTTTCAAGGCCAGCCAGTAGCTTAAAGGTCACCTGTTAGGAGGCTTCACATGCTTGTTTATCTAAAGAAAGGGAGGAAACCTAATTTTAGCCCACTGAGAATGAAATGCTGATGTGCAAATGCAATTAGGGAAAAAAAAACCTAGTGGCATACTTGTAAAGACTAAAGAGCCTGCAGACTTGAAGGAAGGGTAACGGTTCAGACAAAGAAAAGAAGAGTGACAAAGCACCCTGGCCAGGTTTTAGGCTGAGAGGGAAGGATCTTAGGTCCTGCAGGCCCCCCTGTGCACCACTCTGACTCTGTGTCAAGCAAGGCTATATTTCTGTACTCTCAGAAGTCACTCACAGCTCAAGTTAGAAAAGACAGTATGATGCAATGCAAAGAACCAGAGTTACAAAATTATGTGGGCCTGGTTTTGTGTCATTCATCAGTTGAATGACCTTGGGTAAACCACCTCACTTCTCTGAGCCTTGGTTCCTCATATCTTCAAATGGAGGTAATATCTACCTTGTAGAGTCATAGTAAAATTAAAGGTAGCATATGCATAAAGCACCTAGGAAACATGGTTCCTAGACTATAGCAGGCATTCAATAAACCTTAAACACATTACACATTACTATTGTTACTACTGCCATTATTACTATTATTATCTGTCCCCTGTGAAATGAGGAGCATGTCAGGGGGTGTTTACACAGTGGTTTCCAGGATTTGGCTATTTTCTGTTAAAGGACTATGGCTTTTCTTTCAGAGCAGTGGAAATTGCATATGTTTCTCTGAAGTTAATGCACTCAGCTCCCACTCAACACACAACCTGCCTATTGTGAATATATTTCTGAGGGGGAGGTAGGAGTCATTATATTGGAACTTGTCACTGAACAAGAACTTAAAATTCTGGGCCAGGCTAAGTAGGCCCCTGTCTCTGGTCCTACACTTTGGACTGTTTTTTTTTTGTTTTTTTTTTGAAACCTGTCCAAGTCCCCCTCCAGTGCCTGGACTGGCTGTGTAGTACAAGCAGAATATCCTGAGTCCAGACTTGGTTATTATGGACCCTCGTCACCAGAAGTGCTTATCTTAAAATTGCGTAAGTTCCTTTTCAGTGGCTGAGATCAACTAGAGATAATAGTGACACTGGAGAAGGGTACCCCAGTCCCCCTTTATCATCCTCAGGGTCCTCTCTAAACCTCTGCCTCCTGTTCTCCTCCCATAGAGACAACCATATGGCCTGAGGAGCTCCAGGACTCATGGCTATGATGTTATTTTATGACCAATGGCTGGGTCCCTGTTGCAGGAAAATGGCTAGAAGAGCAGATCACTTTTTCTTGCTGGTGTGGTATTTCTTTGACAGGATCATGCAAGATTGGGCCATCAGAATGGTGCTACCATGATAATTTGGGGTGACTTTCACTCATGGACATAGGATAAGTCCAGGGCTCTGGGCTAACTGGTGGTCCAGCACTGATTTCTGCGCTTGAATCATGTGTGTGGGCTGAGGCACTGGCTCTTGCTTATCTGTGTTCAAACCATGGTGTTGTCTCTGATATTACAGAAACTTAAGGCAGCATAGGTGGTAGTAAGCATCCTTTACCCTGTGTCTACTCCTGAATAGCACTGCCAGGATGTTCTCTAGAAGTGACTACACCTATCTCATGCCAATTTTTTCTGGAGTATTTTAAAGTGGTTGCTCTGTAACTCTGACAAATCCTTCTGATTGTCATCAATCAATATGTGAACATTGTGCCTCTCCTAGATCTATCTTAAGGTGTGCCATATGAGAACAATCTTCCATAATGCAAATGGGACTGTTCTTCTCTCTCAGCATATGGGTCCCTTGCCAATTCTCCCTGCTGATGGTGGTGTGTGGAAGACAGTTAAACACACATAACATCAAAAGGGAACACAGTTTCAGGATGCAATGGTTATGGCCTAAAGCTAAAGAGTTCAAGAAAAGACATGGTTGGGAGATATGTTGATTTATGCTTATTCTATACAATCCTGGGTGGCACATTTAAGATGACCAGAATATTACCATTTACATTTGTTTTTCATATTTGGAGTGAGCCCTACATTTGTGTTCAGCATCAACAAAGCATTATAAAAACTCTTGAGAGAGTCATTAGAAACCAGTATTTGTGGGAGATACTGACAAAGATTCTTTCCTTATCCAAATTCTACTCAGGCTTCTCTGAACTATCTTCTCAATTAGGCCCTGACTTTTGGGCTTCCACATTTGTCTCTGCATTACCCAATTTTAGCCAGAATCCCCCATCCTAGGTATATGATCACTCTTGATAGCTGATCGGGTTTTTCAACCTCCATCATCCCCCAGATGATGTCTGATCACCGTAGCCTGCCTTCAGGAAGAATCCTGTTTGGTTGGTTTAGCCAGAATCCTCCCTTTACCCTGAAGTCTCCTCTCAGTAATTTATAATTTTTCATCCCATAACTACCCCCTTCCTCACACCTTGGTTATAAATTCTTGCTTTTCCTTACCATATTTGGAGTTGAACCTGATCTCTTCCATCTGTTACAAAACACCATTGTAGTAGCCTCCCTGAATAAAGTCAGTCTTACTGCTCCTTAACAAATGTCATAAGTAATTTTTTTAACAACATCATAAATGATGAAGTGCCAGGAATAATTATATAAGCAGCATATTAGGAAACTTTGAAGGCAAGAAGATCTATATTGTTTTAACACAAACATGTTCCAAAAAGCTAAACATCATGAGTAATATCAGCAGTGCTACCTTTTTCTCCAGATAGAAAATACGAAATTAGGCAGGAACCATGCATTTGGCAATAAAGAATATGACAAGGTAGTGGCTGGACACTTCACATGCACGGATTGAACAATAACTAAACACATTTCTTCTCTATTCATTGTTCTAAATCATCTAAATTCACGGATTTCACATGGGTCCATGAATTTTGTAATACAATTTTTAATCAAATTGTTTGTATATATAGGGGTCCCAAAAGAAAATATTTACCTAGGGCCTGGCACAGCTTTGGAACTGTCTTGGACAGGTTGTTGTAAAATACATCTAGCTAGTGACTTAACTATGGACACTTGGACCAGAGATATGATCAAAGAAAACATCTGAGGACTACTTGGAGCATTATAGACCCTTCATCTAAAATGGAAGGGTCACTACAGGTTTTACATACAGATATATCATAATCAGTAATTAAAAATGATATATATTTTCTAAGCTCTACTATGCAAAAGAAAAATGCACAGAAAAAAAGACCAAAGGGAAATAGGATAAAATTTTAATAGTTGCCTTGAAGAGGAGATATCAGAGATTTTCCTGATTAATGTGTACTTTTCACTACTTTCCAAATCTGCTGCAATAAACATGTGAGCATGTGCTATTTTCACTTTTATCTTTCAGCTCACTGCACTTCTTGCAACATGTTCTTCTTTCTTCTCCATGTGTAATGTTCCCTTTTTCCTGCAAAGTAAATTTCCCCCAACTACTCACCCTCATTTGGCTGATCTTTCAAATCATATCAGAAGTATCACTGTCTCCAAGCATCCTTCTCTGACCCCTCCAGGCTGTATGAAGTACTTTTCTAAAGAGCTTCCATATTACCCTATAGATTCTTATCACTTTACATGTAACTGAAAGTTTGAATGCTTCTTTCTATCCCAATCTTGCACTCCAGCAATGCCTAGCACTGTGTGTGGCAAATAGATTCTCAGAAATATTTGTTAGATGAACAGATGGATGAAAAGAAAAAAAAATATTTTAAACTCCTTTTTAAAAAAATATATACATAAGATCAAAGCCTAGGAGGCTCAGGGAAGTTTTGTCATTATTTGTTTTAGTTTCCCACTGATTGTTATTTAAAAAAAATTGTTTACCCAGTGCTTCAGTAGGTAAACAGATAATCTGTGGAACTGACTGCCGTCCTCTGAAAGGGACATAGAAAAAAACAGTCTGGTAATTCTTCAGGGCAGTATTGGGTAAGAAAGTTCCTAAGAACATAATTGTGTAAGATACTCTGTGAAGAAAGTATGACGTCTGTAGTCAAAAAACTAAAAAAAAAAAAAAAAAAGAAAGCTATATGCAATGGTCCCCTCTAAACATTTACAATGTGTATTAGCACATTCCAATCTTGTAAAAAGTCTTGTAAAGAATGTGGCTAATTTGTTTTTAATACAATACTTCTCAAACTTACTTAAATATGACTCTTTTCTTTATATAACACCTATTAACACCTATTTCTCACTTTGGGAAATGCTGGGTTGAAGAGATAAGGCTTCCAAAGGGAGGAATTTCTGGTTCATGGTGAAGGCAAAAAGTAGGAGAAATACAGGAGGGAAAGAGACAACAAGAAAAAAAAACCTAATAAATTGTAACATTTATTGAGCACTTACTATGTGGCAGATAGTATGCCAAGTATTTTACATAAATTTTGTTTAACTTTTATAATAAGTTTAAGAATTCGGTACTATTATTCCCACTTAATAAAAAGGATTAAAGATCAAAAAGTATGTTGTGGACAACACCATGTCTGTCTGGGTTACTTCAGATTCTCCCTATTTTATTTTATTTTATAGAGAAAGAGGAAGTGGGGGAGGAGAGGAGGGAGGGAGGGAGGGGGGAGAGAGAGAGAGAGAGAGAGAGAGAGAGAGAGAGAGAATCCCAAGCAATCTCCATGCTCATTGCAGAGTCAATGCAGGGCTTGATCACATGACCCTGGGGTTATGGCCTGAGCTGAAATCAATAGTCAACACTCAACTGACTAAGCCAACCAGGTGCCCCCAGATTCTCCCTCTTAACACTAAACTGGCACCACTGGACAACATAAACCCCCTTTCCCCTGGTTGAATAGGTGATGAAATGGGAACATTCCTTTTCTCTACTCCTCTTCCCTTCTCTCCTCATCTTTCCTTTCCTTCTCCTTCCCTTCCCTTCTTTCCTCAAACATTCTCTAAGTGTCCACTCTGTGTTAGCCAAAATGCTGAATGGACCCTAGGATTTCAATGTTGAATCAGAGACAATCTCTCTACTCAAAAAGCTTCATTCTAGCCCATTAAGTTTATCAGTTTCCAACCCCTGGGACAGAATGACCAGAGGGTGGGAAGAAAAAATCCCACGGATTGCATCAAGAGCATCAGAAATGCTGCTAAGGTAAGGATGGAAGCCCTACCTATGGATGCTTCCCACATATGTCTAAGGCTGGATCTTTAGATAAGGAATTTGGCAGCATGGGAGGAGGGGTAGAAAGTCTAATGCACAAATAACCAAATTAATGCTATTTTCATTAACTAGATTTATTAGTGAGACTTGGGGGGTAAGCACACCTGTCCCCTATTTCAAATATTCCCTGGAGTTCTAGGAGATGAGCAATGTGCTAATCTCGCTACATTTCAAAAAGCTATCTTGGGAAATGAGTGTAAAATTTCACTCACAGGAGATTACAAAGTAAATATAACACAGGGCAGAAAAAACATGGTCCCTACTTTCAAACCAAAATAATTAAAAATTAAAATAAAGACATCCTGTACTTCCCTAGGTCATAGTGCCAATCACACTGCCGTGTGATTGCCTCCCACTCAGAATGGGGAGGTCCATAAGAAGCAGAAAAATTTCCTCTTTTCTGTGCGCATCCTCAGCCTCTGGCACAGGGCCTGTTATATTATAGATGCCCAATGAACACTTGAAGTAGAACAAATGAAAGGCAGGAAGTGGGGAAGAAGGGATGGAAGAGACTTGGATGAGACCAGAGACAATGAATATTGTGAAAAGTTCAGGGCTTTGATCCCTGGATGCTCTAGTATAAAATTCAGTTTTTGGAAGACACTCACTGCTTTCTCACAGCTGCCTCATGGTGCTCTCATCACCAAAGAATCTTGGGCTGACCTAGGAAAGCATTTCTTATTTCTCCTGTGGATAAGGAGTCTCAGGCCTGCCATCCTCCTTTTTGGAGACAGTCACTGAAGGAGGAGAGGTGAAGGCAAGGCTCTACTTGAAATTCAACTAGTGCTGCATAAAGAATGATGCACATGAAAAATTGATCACGACACTGCACTCGGGCAAATATTATTAATAATGCAGTATTTAAACACACAATATATCCCTCTTAATGATGAAAAGAAACCCAAGGTCACAGCAAATAAAAGTCATTTCAATGAGACCAAAAGGAAGACAGAGAATTTCTCCATGTGGATCACTCCACAATAGTTTCTTCTCTAGCACCATATAACATGGTGAGTAGCATTTCTATCAAGAGAGGAAGCAGAGCTTTTCTAAATACTGTCAACCCCTAGGCAGTTTTAGAAAAGAGTAGAACCCAGGGCTACCTAACCTCCCTTTTCTCAATCTCCTCATCTGTAAAATGTTAATAATAATACCTAAATAATGGGGTTGTTATAATAATTGGATGATACATGTAATATATCAAATTATATATATAGTATATCTCATAAATTTTAGTTCTCCTTGCTTAATATATTTGGCTGAAACTGAGGTTATATAGAGAGCAAGTAAATGTTCAAAGTCTCAGGAGATATTCTCTCTCTCTCTCTCTCTCTCTCTCTCTCTCTCTCTCTCTATATATATATATATGCATATGTCCTGAGCATAGTCTCCCTGTGGGTCATTAACCTCACCCTAAATATCTACTAGCAATCAAAACCTCAGGCTTCTGCAATGGTACCATGACACCAACAAGGAAGTAAGAAGCAGCAATGGAAAAAACACTGGACCAAGAGCAGGGTTTTTGTCCCATGTCTATTAATAACTCATTTCCTCTTTTTGGGCCTTGGTTTCCCCTTCTACAAAATGAAGTTGCTTCTAAATGATTCCTGCAATCACCAGACCACAACTCTGAATATTCACAATCACGTAGATAAGGCAAATTATTAAAAGCATGGGATTTGGAGTCTTCCGACAGACCTGGATTCCAATGTATCTCCTCTACATTGTTGCAGTAAAATCTTGGTCAAGATACTTAACCTCTCTAAGCCCCAGATTCCTGAGAGATAAAATGAAACAATAATAGTTCCTAACTCGGAGATTTATTGTGAGCATTAAGTAATCCAAGATAACATTGATAGTGAGGGGAAGATGTGGAAAACAAGCTCATGTCTATTTAATTTCAAAGACCATCCTCTTTTCACTATAATAGTGGAGGAACCCAACATAAACAAATATCTACAAAGCCAGGCAGAGTACAATAGAAGCACAGGCAATCTGCTCATGAATGACAAAGGCAGGAGAGATTAAAGCTGTCTATGGGTAAAAGCAGTAAGTTGTTCCATCACAAAAAGATCTCTGGAGTCAAAGGCTAGGGATTCAAAATACTTAATTTCTCTGGGTCTCAATTTCTTCTCCTGTAAAATATGGACAGTAACACGACCCACGTCATAGAGTTAGGAATATAAATAAGGTGATAATTCTATCTATCTATCTATCTATCTATCTATCTATCTATCTATCATCTCTCTCCCTCCCTCTCCCTCTCTCTCTCTCTTTGTCTCTAACATAGTGCCCAGGGTATAATAAAAGCTTAATAAATGACAGTCATTGCTATATGAGTAGGTTTTTCTAATGGCATGAAATTAAATAATATTATTAGAAAAGATCAAGGTATTCTAGAACAACCTTAAACAGCCCATAAGATGCTGCCAACCCTAAAAGAATCAGAAACCCAGAATAGAATTTTTTCCTTTGGCTTTCCAACTTGTATATCACAAAAGAAAAAGTCCAAAAACCACATGCTTTGGCCTTCAACCAGCCTGTTTTCTCAGAGGTATTATTTACATTTCAGATTTATTATTGTCTTCCAGGGTGTTGACATGAAATAACCTTCCATTCTCTTCTATGTTAAAAGAGTTCAGTGTTTCTTGGTTCAATAAATAATTCAGGGCTATATTAATATTTTAAGAAGAATAAGCAATATATTTTGGACCCTAGAAAAACCATGAGGACTGAAATTAGTTATTTGTAGCTGAAAACTTAATTGAACTAACATATTGATTTTTTTTTCTCCCAGGTTTTATTGCCCACACAATGAAGAGGAACGCATGCTTCCATTCCAAATGCTGTATACTTAATTATATCTGCTAGATTTTGTTTTTATAAAAACTCAAAAGCAACCAATCATGAACTTAAAATGCTTTTGCCCATCTGATGCAAAACAGAACCACTCCCTTTTCTTTGTAACAATGCACTCTTCTTCACATTTTTTAAAGGATAATGGATGTTACATTTTCACACATATCAGATTTCTGAGTTAGCACTTATAACCTGGCTAAAGGAGAAAAGAACTGTATTTTTACCTAATATATCTTACATCTTGTGTATGTATGATCTTATTTAATCTTTAAAATGACCCTCTAGTGTAGGTAATGTCTTCTCCTTTTACAAATGAAAAAATTGAGGTTCAAAGAGATTGAGTAAATTGTTCAAGGTCATCCAAAAAGTTCACCCGACCCTAAAGCCCAAGTTCCCTTCTCTATACCAAACTGACTGATAACACTAATAAGGATAATAACAGCTAAGAAATATTGAACATTTACAATGTGCTAGACACTTTTTAAAGATGTTTACATACATTAATTGATTTAAGTATCTCAACAATTCTTCAAGATAGGAGCTATTTTGATCCCATGCTACAGTTCAAGAGAATAAAGCTTAGAGAGTTGAAATAGCTTTCCCAATTTTTTTTATATTAAGTGGTGAAGCTAGGATTTGATTCTAGGGTCCAGTCTCTTAACCTTTACACATAGCACAATCCTAAAATCTTGGAAAATAGGGAAGCAGGCTTCCATCAGTAGGTGGATGAAATAAGACCACCAAAGGTGATATTCTCAGTTCCACATGGGACATTAAACAGATTTCTTACAAAGATAAGTACCCTTACAGGGAACTCACAGATGATGAATTGCAGTGTTAACGATGCTCATTTCTAGATAAGGTCTGGGATCTTGCTGCAAGCATGATCTCTTGGGCTGATCTGTTGAAGCTGGCCTTCCCAGAAAAGAGGAGTTGGCCAGAGTCCTCTTTACTATACTGTGGTTGTCGCCTAATTTTTCTCAAATTGTACCCATTCAGGGTATTGTCTCTGTAATGTGTCATAGCAATTCTAGGATGAAAGACAATGTGCCCGGAGTCAGCTAAATAAATGGCCAGATGGCAAAGTGCTCTTCATTTGACAAGGTAGATTGCCTCCCAACATGGTAGCTGGATTAAATTTAAAACAAATTGGAAATAAATCTGATTTTTGGTAGAGCTACACACATATAAGCATATCTTCATGCACATAGGCATTTGCATGTACATGTGTGCATATGAAACACGCACATATGAAATATATGAAACACACACACACACACACACACACACACACACACACACACACACAGTCCCCAGTCTTCTCACAGCCACTGGACACATGTAAGTACATGGCAGACTTGTTGCAGTCTGGATCTGGAAGCATGCCCTTTGCAAGAGAGACAGATCTATCAAGTAATGGACAGGCTGACTTGACTCAAGTGTGAAAGAACTAGGTCAACAGATGTTTGAGCACCTACTAAGTGCCAGGCTCTATGCTGAGTTTCTGACTCTTCTGCTACTTCTGCAGCTTCAACAATCTGAAATCAGTCTTTTGTTTCCACCTTAGTCATAGGCTTCTAGATCCCACATTTCATTTTACTCAACAACACATAAGGGTAACAGCTCCCTATCCTGACATCTGGGTTCATCCTGACTGCAATCATTCCTAGAATTCACAACAGACAAGAAATTTCCAACCCCAGATATATTAACACAAAAGATAAGTAAAAGTTCTGAGAAAGAGCTATGGAATGTAAATGTCAATGTCAATTTTCCTCAAACTTGAGTAACAAAATAGTGTATTACTTATATATTGTTGTGTGACAAATTATTCTAAAATAGTAGCTTACAAGGACAAACATTCATTATCTCTCACACTTTCTGAGAGTCGGGAATTTGGAAATGGATTAACAAGATTGTTTTAGCTCAGGGTCTCTCATGAAATTTCAGTCAAGCTGCTAGCCTCGGCTACAGTTATCTGAGAATTTGGCTGGTACTGCAGGATCTACTTCCAAACTCATTTGCATGGCTATTGGTTGTGGGCTTTAGCTCCTTGTTACATGGGTCTCTCCACAGAACTTCTCATGATATGGTAGCTGGTTTCACCCATTAGCAAAGAATCAGAGAAAGAGAGAAAGAGACAAAGAGAAAACCCACAGTGTCTTTTATAATCTTATCTCAAAAGTGACATATCATCACTAATGCCATATTTTATTCATCACACATATCAGCTCTGATATAATGTGGGAGGGAACTACACAAGAAGGTAGGCTGAGGCTTATTAGGAGACTTCTTGAAGGCTGGCTACCATAAATAGCAAACAATACAATATAAATCATTAGAGAGTAATTGAAAGATATTCTTCAATATTCAGCCTAAGATCCTTTGAAACACAAAAAAATTAGATTTCATTTAGGTTAACTGGTTGTTGAATGAATTTAGTTCAGGTCAGGGTTAACTACACTTATGATTTCCAAAGTTTCTTGAGACTTTTTTAGATTTGGAAGATCAGCCCCTTAGTGTTCCTGTATGTGAGACAATCAGAGAAATCCAAGCCCCAGTGATTACAATGAGCCAGATTCTGTAGTATTTAGGGAACAATGTTTCCTTTTCAATACCACCGGCATTTGTTGAGTGTCCACTATGTGATGGTACTTGGCATAAACTATTTTTTTGCTGTTACAACCCCTTGTCAATTGTGCTTTTAGACCATGGTTTGCAGATGAGAAAACTGAGGCTCAGATAAAGTGATTTGCACAGAACATGTTTGATAAAGCAAAGTTTCAAACCCAAATCTGAGGACTCCAAGGAGATAAGTTTGTTTGCTTGTTTTTAAATTCAAGTATAATTAACATACAGTGTTATATTAATTTCAGGTGTAAAATATAATAATTCAACAATTATATACATTTCTCAGTGCTTACCAAAATAAGTATACTCTTAATTCTCTTTATTTCACCTATTCCTCCCCTCCCCTTTGGAAGCCATCAGTTTGTCTGGTTTTAAGAGTCTGTTTTTTTGTTTGTTTATTTTTTGTCTTTTTTTCTTTGTTCATTTGTTTTGTTCTTATATTCCATATATGAGCGAAATCATATGGTATTTGTCTTTCTCTGACTGACTTATTTCACTTAGCATGAGACCATATAGGTACATCCATGTTGCAATTGTCAACATTTCATTCTTTTTATGGCTAAGCATTATTCCATTGCACATATTTACCACATCATCTTTATCCATTCATCTATGGATGGGGCATGCGGGTTGCTTCCATATCTTTGTTATTGTAAATAGTGCTGTGACAAATAAACATAGGGATGCATATATCTTTTTGAATTAGTGTTTTCATTTTCTTTGGGTAAATACCCAGTAGTACAATTGCTGGAACATAGAGTAGTCCTATTTCTAATTTTTTTTAATGTTTATTTATTTTTGAGAGAGAGAGAGAGACAGAGTGCAAGCTGAAGAGGGCAGAGAGAAAGGGAGACACAGAATGTAAAGTAGGCTCCAGGCTCCGAGCTGTCAGCACAGAGCCCGATGTAGGGGTCGAACTCATGAACTGTGAGATCACGACCTGAGTGAAAGTTGGATGCTTAACCAACTGAGCCACCCAGGCACCCCTATTTTTAATTTTTTTTTAATTAAAGAATACTTAAATACTGCTTTTAAATACTTTTAAAATTAAAGAATACTTTATACTGCTTTCACAGTGGCTACACCAGTTTGCATCCCCACCAACAGTACAAGAGGGTTCCTTTTTCTCATATCTTTGTCAACACTTGTTATTTGTTGTGTTTTTGATGTTAGCCATTCTGACAAGTATAAAGTCGTATCTCATTGTGGTTTTAATTTGCACTTCCCTGGTGATAAGTGATATTGAGCATAGTTTCATGTGTATGTTGTCTGTTTTCATGTAAGTCTTTGGAGAAATATCTATTGAGTCCTCTGCCCATTTTTTAAATCATATTATTTGTTCTTTTGGTGTTGAGTTATTCAAGGAGAGGACTTTTTAACAAGTGTTTTTAGATAATTCCATAGCACCTCCATTGAAATGAAGTAAAAATTACTGTTTTTTTTTCCCAAATGTGATGGTAAATTGTTAGCCCCCTTTGCTTCAAACTATTCTCTTTGGTCAACATTATATGAAGAGATATGAAGACAAAAAAAAAAATGAGACCTTTAAGTTAATCACAGTCATGTGAGATGTTTTACATTCCTTCTCTATCCTAGCCTATCACAGCTATTTACAATAAGCATACAAAAATCTACACATTGTGTTGCCCCTCTGCACAACTATAAGAAACATCCTGGTTCCACAATATTAAAATTGATTTGGCTGTTAACTCCATGAAGCCTGAAGCAGCAAATGAACCAGTTTTAATATGGTGTGATACCCCCTCACTCCCATGTCACAGCTGATATTCTCATGGAGAAACCAGGCAGCATATTGGCCTTTTTAAGCCAGAGTCTCTCGGAGTGGCATCTCTATTTTCTGATCAGACACCTTAGATCACTGGATCCCTATAAGAACTTCCCTATACTTCTTTTTCCTCATTGTTCCTTGAAGGTGCATTACTAGTTGAACTCTACCACTAAATCATTTATCTTCAACTCTTCCACCAACCTTATCCAAGACACTACCATCTCTCTCCTGGACTACTAAGTGATCTTTTCGCTTCTTGTCATGCACT
Source organism: Leopardus geoffroyi (assembly GCF_018350155.1). Lineage (NCBI taxonomy): Eukaryota > Metazoa > Chordata > Mammalia > Carnivora > Felidae > Leopardus > Leopardus geoffroyi. The sequence continues at coordinate 39,084,110 of NC_059328.1, forward strand.
CTCTGATCTATTATCCACCTAACAACCTAACAACCAGAATTCTCTTTTTATAAATAAATACAATCATGTTAACTCCTTGCTTAAAATTCTCCAATGGCTTCCTATTATACTTAGGATAAAATCCAACCCTCCTTATCATGGTCTTAAAGGCTCTGTATGATCTGGATTCTGCCTACCTCTCCAGGTTAATCTCATGCCACTTTTTCTTTTCTTTTTCTTTTCTTTTTTTCTTTCTTCACATTATTCACTAGTCTACAGCTATACTGGTTTATTTCAATTATTTAAACATTCTATGCTCTTTCCTATCCCAAGGAAAGTCTTTTGAAAAGCCTTTGAAAAGTCTGTTTCCTCAGCCCATATGTTCTTTTGACTCTTTCTATGACATGACAGGCTCCTTCTCATCTTTCAGGTCTTAGATAAAATGTCCTATTCCTCAGAGAGGCATTCTTTAACCACTTAATCTAGAGGTCTCCTATCTTTCTGTATGTTAGCATCTTGTTTGTCTCCCTCATAGCTCTTATCTTCCTCTATATTCACTTATTTACAGAGGCATAGAACATAGTAGTAATAAACACAGAGCCTGAAATCAGAATGCCTAGATTTAATTCTTAGTTCTGCTATTTAACTATAGCCCTGTAGAAGTTACTTACTTCTCTATTGCTGAGTTTCCTCATTAGTCCTAGTACCTGTTTTATGGGGATGTTGTGATGATTACATGTAAAGTGCTTAGAACATTATCTAGCATATAGTAAACATTCAATAATTATTCTCTATGATATATTTTTCCTTCTACCATAATATATATTCCATGAGAGCAGGGACCGTTTCTGGTATTGTTCATTATTATATCCTTTGTGTCTGGTACGTTGCAGGCAGTCAGTGAATCCTTGCTGAGTATGGGATGAAGTCTGTTTCTAGTATCATCAAGAGATAAACGGACTGATTCCATAATTTGGCTACTGTTGAGAGTGCTGCTATAAACATTGGGGTACAAGTGCCCCTATGCATCAGTACTCCTGTATCCCTTGGGTAAATTCCTAGCAGTGCTATTGCTGGGTCATAGGGTAGGTCTATTTTTAATTTTTTGAGGAACCTCCACACTGGAAACCAATTTGACAATAAACTTCATATATTGAAAAAAAAAAAAGAGATAAACGGACTGAACCTTTTATAGGATTTGTCTTTAACTTTTGTTCTTATATGACAATAAGGCATAATAGTTATGAGCATAGTGGGTTCTAGAGTCAAACTCGCTAATTTGGTATCCTGATTTGACCACTGCTCAACTGGCAAGATCATTAGTCTTTCTTGTGCTTAACTTTCCTTGTTTTCGAAAGAAAGGTAAAAATATTACTTACTTCAGAGGGTTATTAAGGTAGGTAATTCAATGAACTAACACATAACAAGTTCACAGAAGAGTTCTTGATATGTAGTAATTTCAGTATGTTTTAGCTCTTTGATACTCAGTGTTCATAAACCAGCAGCATTGGCATCACCTTGGAGTCTGTTAGAAATGAGGTATCTTGCGTCTCATCATCGAACTATTGAATAAGAATCTATATTTTAATAAGATTTCCCAGGTCGTTTGTATGTGTATTGAAGGTTGGAAAGTGCTGACCTGGCTGAAACCATCATCACTATTACCAACACCTCCAGACTTTCTAATCACCATCTCTGGCCCTTGCTCTGCCTGGCCCTTCATGATCAGCAGTCCTTTGGCTGGTCTACTTGACTTTTCAATTCCGTATCTTACCCAAGACTCTAGCTCTTAATTTCCCCTTTTAGTTCCCCACACTGCGGTCTACCTCCCAGGAACTGACATACTACACTGCTTCAGCTACAGATTCTAAGAGATTGTTCCCTGACCAGAGTGTTAGTCCCTCCCAGGATCCTGCTTCTTGGGAAAGAATCTCTTGAAAACTACTTACTAATTTTGTGACCTCGAGAAAATTTCATTTTTTTCCCCTTTGAGGCTTATTTTCTTCTCTGCAAAATGAACATAAAATTACTCAGCTAGTCAACAAGTCCAGACTTAGCAGCTATTTGACTTTGGATAGTTATTTAATCTACTCAAACTTCATTTTTCCTCACCTGGGAAATAGGAATAATTGTACATTTCTCAAAGGATTTTGAAGACTGAGATAATATATGTTAAGCACTTAGCATTATGGTCAATACACTGTATGCAATCAATAAATATTGGCTACCATATTAAAGAGTATCATAATGTTATTATTATTTACTATTATAACATATCTTATTTTCTGCCCAGCATTTCACAGTCCGTCCCAAAACATTTGCCATGAATTTCTAGAGTCACCTTAAAAGGGACATCACATATTTGCATGCATAAATTCCAGAGTATATGTGAGTCACATGACATCATAGGCATACTCAGTAAATGTTTGATACATGAATAAAAGAACAAATGAATGAATGTTTCATATTTGCAAAGAATCAAGGGTGATATTTACTTGTTCTTGCCTGTGAGAACAAAGATAAATCCCTCAACTTAGTATTCACATTTTCATTCAAATGGGCTTCCTTCAAGTTTATCTTTCATGAATTCCCAGACAGATCTACCATTCCGGCCAAAACAATGTCATAAGCTTATCATTGAATTGTGTACAGCATTTAGACAAAGTTTGGGTCTTGAAATATTTTATGTGTTTGAGTCATGACTCCTTCATTTATTTGTGAGATCTAATGCAGGTCCCTTAACTGGTCTGAATTTTGTTTTTCTCCTTTGTAAAAGAGAAATAATTAGTTCTCAATGTTGTTGTGAGATTTCAGTATGATAATACATATAAAAATTGATAGCACAGCAACTGACAGATAATAGGCAGTCAACAACTATGACTTACTTTCTTCTTTTGTTTGATACACCCTTTTGGAAAGCAATTCAGTAATATGTATCAATTCTCAAATTTGTCCTTTCTAGGAATTCCATATGTAGGAATTTTCTTCAGGATATAACACAAAGACAAGTGTTTATGGATAGTTATATTTTATACCTGCATTTTTCATGTAGCTCCTCAGCAACTAATAGATTGGACCTCTCACAGTAGGCACTCACTCAGGTAACTCTCTGAATTATTTTAGTGTATGCTTCATCAGGCTAGCTTCTAGAGAAAGCATTCTTTCATACATTCACCCATTTGCTCATTCAACAAATAGTTATTTGAGCACTGATTATATGCAAGGCAAAGTGAAGGAGAATAAGATGAATAAGTTACTTTCACCTCTCACTGAGATTATAATGTGGTAAAATCTATTGAGCCACTAGTCTGATTTTGGCAAACCCTTACTCATTTCTTGGTCACAGTTCCAATGCTGCCTAATCTATAATAGATACCTTGAACTTCCTGTTAATTAAAGTTCTTAATCCTTCCCCTTTGCTTTCATAAAATTCTGTTCACACCTATTTTTAGGGCTAACACATTACAGTTTTAGTGCGTCTTTACAAATAGTGTGTCTCCTCCATTGGTGTATGAGCCTTTCAATGGCAAGGACTTCCCAGTCTTGTTCAACATGTAAAGAGCCTGGCCAAAAAGCAGGTACTCATGTTTAATACTCATGTCTATTGAGTGAATGAATGAATGAATGAATGAGTGAATAAAAATCACACATTATAACTGTGATTCAACTAAAAATGTAGGCTATTTCCCTTTTGTAGCAATGTGGACAGAACTGGAGAGTGTTATGCTAAGTGAAATAAGTCATACAGAGAAAGACAGATACCATATGTTTTCATTCTTATGTGGATCCTGAGAAACTTAACAGAAGACTATGGGGGAGGGGAAGAAAAAAAAAAAGGTTAGAGAGGGAGGGAGCCAAAACATAAGAGACTCTTAAAAACTGAGAACAAACTAAGGGTTGATGGGGGGTGGGAGGGAGGCGGGGTGGGTGATGGGTATTGAGGAGGGCACCTGTTGGGATGAGCACTGGGTGTTGTATGGAAACCAATTTGACAATAAATTTCATATTTAAAAAAAAAGTAGTCTATTTTCAAAAAAAAAAAAAAAAAAAAAAAAAAAAGAATAAAGCCTTAAAGGAAGCCAGAGGAGGAAGAGCCTACCAGGTTTAAAAATCAGGAAAGGTTTGAAGAGAGGAGCCAAGATGGCGGAACAGCATGGAAGCTTTTTGTGTGTCTCGCGTCCATGAAATACAGCCAGACCAACACTAAACTGTCCTACACACCTAGAATACCGATTGGAAGATTAACACAAAATCTGCACAACCTGAACCACAGAATTCAGCAGGTATGCGACACGAAGAGGTAAACTTGGGGAGCAAGAAGCCCCGAAAGGAACCCCTTTTGCAGGCGGAGAGAGGATGGAGACTGGGGACGGGGGGAGCAAAGGGGAAAAGCACCCCCTCCCCAAAAGCAGCTGGAGAGAAAGTGGAAAATTGGAAACAGCCGCAGGGACTAAACTAAAAAGGGAGAAAGAGGGAGAAAGAGGGAGAAAGGAGAAAGGAGAAAGGCGAAAAGAGAGGGTTTAAATTCCATTAAGACTGTAAACAAGGGGAGCGCAAAGGCTGCAACTCCACAGCTCGATACCTGGCGGTGCTCTGATGGGAAAGGTGAATCCCCAGGAACAGAGTGGGGTCCGGGAGGTTCTCGGGCCACACGGGAAAAAGAGGTTCCACTGCGGGAAGGACATTTGGTAGAGACTGTTGAAGCCAGCTGGTCCCAGCAGACCCCGGAAGGCGGCCACATTCACTGGTGCTGGGGCAAGGTTGTTGAGGGTGAAGCCTGGTGCCAGATGTGTGTTGTGATTTTCCATAATCCCTGAAACGCTGCTGCTACACTATGTCGGGAACTTTTTCTGGGGTGGGCTGGCACCTGGCTGCAGTCTTGGGGCACTGGCAGCAGCAGGGTCCAGCGGACGTTCCTAGATGCAGCTGACATTCGGCCATTGCTCATTCAGCCATTGCTCGGTGAGACCCTCCCACAGAGGGGCGGAATGGGTCAAAGCCGCAGTCCTTCAGAAGTAAGGGGCCGGGGAAAACAGCCGCATCTGAGATAAAAGTTGGGAGGGAGGAACTTCCTGGGGCCTGGTCATGGAGAGTGGAAAAGCGGAGAGTGGACGAGACCTGAAGACGGAGGACCAGTGCGCGATTGTTGATCCAGGAGAACAGACTGGGTGGCTGGGTGCCACCATCTTTCACCACTCCTGCGCATGCGTACCTACGAGCACGGCAACAATGCACCCCAGTAGGCTAGCAGCGCCATCTAGGGGAGAATGGAGCTATTACACAGAGCCCTGCCCAACTGGTCCAACTTCCTTTTCAAGAACAGAAACCTCACCGCCAGTTTAATTTATGGACTATAAAGAGCTACATGAATTGACCTCTAGGGGAAAACGAAGCAATTTCAGTCTTACTTCCATCTGTTAGCAGGTTCATCTATTCAATTTTTTTTCTCTCTCTTTTTTCTTTTTCTCTTTTACAATTCTTTTCTTTTTCTTGAATACAGAAAGAGAAAAAACTCATTTTTATTTCAATTTTTATTAATATCTGTCTTTAATTTTTATACTATTTTTTTTACTTTTGTGTAAATTTTTTGAAATTCTACTTTACTTCCATCATCTTGTTTTAGTCTATTCAGTGTCCTCACCTTAAAAATTTTCAGTTTCCTTTCTTTCTTTTTCTTTTTCATTTTTTTTCTTGAATGAAGAAAGAGAAAAACTTCATTTTTACTTTCAATTTCTTTTAAAAATATTTTATTTAATTTTTATTACTATTTTTTGCTTTTATGTAAATTTTTTCAAATTCTGTCTTATTCCCATCATTTTATTTCAGTCTACTACAGTGTATTCACTTTTTCAAATTTTCAAACAATTTCTTTTTTTGTCTTTTCCTTTTTCTTTTATTAATCTTTTTTCTCTTTTTCATTTCTTTTCTTTTTCTTAAATAGAGAAAACGAAAAAAATTCATATTTTTTCTTTTTTAATTTTTATTAAAAATATTATTCTACACGTGCATTCATTTTTTTCAAATTCTCAAACAATTTCCTTTTTTTTTCTCTCCCCTCTCTTTTTTTGTTTTGTTTTGTTTTTGTTTGTTTCTCTAATCTGTCAAAACATTTTCTACACCCATACCAAAACACATCTAGGATCTAGCATCATCTATTCGATTTGTGTGTGTGTGTTTTTAATTTTTAATTTAAAAATTTTTTAAATTTTATTATTTTTTTTAATTTCTTTTTTCCAATGTTTATTTATTTTTGGTACAGAGAGAGACAGAGCATGAACGGGGGAGGGGCAGAGAGAGAGGGAGACACAGAATCGGAAACAGGCTCCAGGCTCTGAGCCATCAGCCCAGAGCCCGACATGGGGCTCGAACTCACGGACCGTGAGATCGTGACCTGGCTGAAGTCGGACGCTTAACCGACTGCGCCACCCAGGCGCCCCTAATTTTAATTTTTTTAATTTCAATTTTTCTACCTCATTAATTCCTTTTCTCCCATCAAAAAGACAAAATGAAGGAATTCACCCCAAAAGAAAGAGCATGAAGAAACGACAGCCAGGGATTTAACCAACACAGACACAAGCAAGATGTCTGAACTAGAATTCAGAATCACGATAATAAGAATACTAGCTGGAGTCGAGAATAGCTTAGAATCCCTTTCTGCAGCGATAAAAGAGGTAAAAAATAGCCAGAATGAAATTAAAAATGCTATAACTGAGCTGCAATCACGGATGGATGCAGCAGCGGCAAGGATGTATGAGGCAGAACAGAGAATCAACAACATAGACGACAAACTTATAGAGAATAACAAAGCAGAAAAAAAAGAGGGAGATTAAGGCAAAAGAGCACAATTTAAGAATTAGAGAAATCAGTGACTCATTAAAAAGGAACAACATCTGGGGCGCCTGGGTGGCGCAGTCGGTTAAGCGTCTGACTTCAGCCAGGTCACGATCTCGCGGTCCGTGAGTTCGAGCCCCGCGTCGGGCTCTGGGCTGATGGCTCAGAGCCTGGAGCCTGTTTCCTATTCTGTGTGTCCCTCTCTCTCTGCCCCTCCCCCGTTCATGCTCTGTCTCTCTCTGTCCCAAAAATAAATAAACGTTAAAAAAAAAAAATTTAAAAAGGAACAACATCAGAATCATAGGGGTCCCAGAGGAGGAAGAGAGAGAAATAGGGGTAGAAGGGTTATGTGAGCAAATCATAGTGGAAAATTTTTCTAACCTGGGGAAAGACACAGACACCAAAATCCAGGAAGCACAGAGGATCCCCATTAGATTCAACAAAAACCGACCATCAACAAGGCCTATCATAGTCAAATTCACAAAATACTCAGGCAAGGAGAGAATCATGAAAGCAGCAAGGGAAAAAAAGTCCCTAACCTACAAGGGAAGACAGATCACGTTTGCAGCAGACCTATCCACAGAAACTTGGCAGGCCAGAAATGAGTGGCAGGATATATTCAGTGTGCTGAATCAGAAATATGCTGCCAAGAATTCTTTATCCAGTAAGGCTGTCATTCAAAATAGAAGGAGAGATAAAAAGTTTCCCAAACAAAAATTAAAGGAGTTTGTGACCACTAAACTAGCCCTGCAAGAAATTTTCAGGGGGACTCTCTGAGGGGAGAAAAGATGAAAATATATATTTATATATACCAAGTGAATACCAAAAGCAACAACAATTAGACAGGACCAGAGAACACCACCAGAAACTCCAACTTTACAAGCATTATAATGGCAATAAATTCGTATCTCTCAGTACTCACTCTAAATGTCAATGGACTAAATGCTCCAATCAAAAGACATAGGGTAACAGAATGGTTAAGAAAACAAGACCCATCTATATGCTGTTTACAGGAGACCCACTTCAGACCTAAAGACACCTACAGACTGAAAATTAGGGGATGGAGAACCATCTATCATGCTAATGGTCAACAAAACAAAGCCAGAGTAGCCATACTTATATCAGACAATCTAGACTTTAAAATAAAGACTGTATCAAGAGATGCAGAGAGCCATTACATCATAATCAAGGGGTCTATCCACCAAGAAGACCTAACAATTGTAAACATTTATGCACCAAATGTGAGAACACCCAGATATGTAAATCAATTAATCACAAACATAAAGAAACTCATCGATAGTAATACCATAATAGTAGGAGAATTCAACACCCCACTTACAGCAGTGGACAGATCATCTAATCAAAAAATCAAGAAGAAAACAGTGGTTTTGAATGACACATTGGACCAGATGGACTTAACAGATATATTCAGAACATTTCATCCTAATGCAGCAGAATATACATTCTTCCAGTGCACATGGAACGTTCTCCAGAACAGACCATATACTGGGACACAATCAGCCCTAAGTAAGTACAAAAAGATCAAGATCATACTGTGCGTATTTTCAGACCACAATGCTATGAAACTCGAAATCAACCACAAGAAAAAATTTGGAAAGGTAACAAACACTTGGAGACTGAAGAACATCCTACTAAAAGAATGAATGGGCTAACCAAGCAGTTAAAGAAGAAATTAAAAAGTATATGGAAGTCAATGAAAATGACAGCACCACAACCCAAAACCTCTGGCACACAGCAAAGGCAGTCATAAGAGGAAAGTATATAGCAATCCAGGCCTTCCTAAAGAAGGAAGAAAGATCTCAGATAAACAACTTAACTGTACACCTTAAGGAGCTGGAAAAAGAACTGCAAATAAAACCCAAAACCAGCAGAAGACAGGAAATAATAAAGATTAGAGCAGAAATTAATACTATCAAACCCCCCAAAAAACAGTAACACAGATCAATGAAACCAGAAGCTGGTTCTTTGAAAGAATTAACAAAATTGATAAACCACTAGCCAGTTTGATCAAGAAGAAAAAGGAAAGGACCCAAATAAGTAAAATCAAGAATGAAAGAGGAGAAATCACAACCAACACAACAGAAATAAAAACAATAATAAGAGCATATTATGAGCAATTATATGCCAATAAAACGGGCAATCTAGAAGAAATGAACAAATTCCTAGAAACATATACACTACCAAAACTGAAACCAGAAGAAATAGAAAATTTGAACAGACCCATAACCAGTAAGGAAATTGAATTAGTAATCAAAAATCTGCCAAAATCAAGAGTCCAGGGCCAGCTGGCTTTCCAGGGGAATTCTACCAAACATTTAAGGAAGACTGAACACCTATTCTCTTGAAACTGTTCCAAGAAATAGAAATAGAAGGAGAACTTCCAAACTCTTTCTATGAAGCCAGCATTACCTTCATTCCAAAACCAGAGACCCCACTAAAAAGGAGAACTACAGACCAATTTCCCTGATGAACATGGATGCAAACAAAATCCTCAACTAGATATTAGCCAACCGGATCCAACAGTACATTAAAAAAAATATATTCACCACAACCAGGTGGGATTTATACCTGGGATGCAGGGCTGGTTCAATATCTGCAAAACAATTAACGTGATTCATCACATCAACAAAAGAAAGGAAAAGAACCATATGATCCTCTCAATAGATGCAGAGAAAGCTTTTGACAAAATACAGCATCCTTTCTTGATAAAAACCCTCAAGAAAGTAGGGACGGAAGGATAATACCTCGAGATGATAAAAGCCATATATGAGCGACCTAATGCTAATATCATCCTCAATGGGGAAAAACAGAGAGCTTTCCCCCTAAGGTCAAGAACAAGACAGGGATGTCTACTCTCGCCACTGTTATTCAACAGAGTATTGAAAGTCTTAGCCTCTGCAATCAGACAACACAAAGAAAGAAAAGGCATCCAAATCGGCCAGGAGGAGGTCAAATTTTCACTCTTCACAGATGACATGACACTCTATATGGAAAACCCAAAAAACTGCTAGAACTGATTCATGAATTCAGCAAAGTTGCAGGATATAAAATCAATGCACAGAAATCGGTTGCATTCCTATACACCAACAATGAAGCGACAGGAAGAGAAATCAAGGAAGTGATCCCATTTACAGTTGCACAAAACACCATAAAATACCTAGGAATAAATCTAACCAAAGAGGTGGAAAATCTATACACTGAAAGAGTAGAAAGCTTATGAAAGAAATTGAAGAAGACATAAAAAAAATGGAAAGATTCCATGCTCCTGGATAGGAAGAACAAATATTGTTAAAATGTCGATACTACCCAAAGCAATCTATATATTCAACGTGATCCCTGTCAAAGTAACACCAGCAATCTTCACAGAGCTAGAACAAACAATCCAATTTGTATGGAACAAGAAAAGACCCTGAATAGATAAAACAATCTTGAAAAAGAAAACCAAAGCAGGAGGCATCACAATCCCAGACTGTAAGCTATACTACAAAGCTGTAATCATCAAGACAGTATGGTACTGGCAAAAGAACACTCAGATCAATGGAAGAGAATAGAGAACCCAGAAATGGACCCACAAACATATGGCCAACTAATCTTTGACAAAGCAGGAAAGAATATCCAATAGAATAAAGACAGTCTCTTCAGCAAGTTTTGGGAAAACTGGATAGCGACATGCAGAAGAATGAAACTGGACCACTTTCTTACACCATACACAAAAAGAAACTCAAAACGGATGAAAGACCTAAATGTGAGACAGGAAGCCATCAAAATCTTCGAGGAGAAAGCAGGCAAAAACCTCTTTGATCTTGACCGCAGCAATTTCTTACCCAACACGTCTCTGGAGGCAAGGGAAACAAAACCAAAAATGAACTACTGGAACCTCCTCAAAATAAAAAGCTTCTGCACAGCGAAGGAAACAATCAGCAGAACTAAAAGGCAACTGACAGAATGGGAGAAGATATTTGCAAATGACATATCAGATAAAGGGTTAGTATCCAAAATCTACAAAGAACTTATCAAACTCAACACCCAAAAAACAAATAATCCAGTGAAGAAATGGGCAAAAGACATGAATAGACACTTCTCCAAAGAAGACATCCAGACGGCCAACCGACACATGAAAAAATGCTCAACATCACTCATCATCAGGGAAATACAAATCAAAACCACAATGAGATACCCCCTTCACCTGTCAGAATGGCTAACATTAACAACTCAGGCAACAACAGATGTTGGTGAGGATGTGGACAGAGAGGATCTCTTTTGCACTGTTGGTGGGAATGCAAACTGGTGCAGCCACTCTGGAAAACAGTACGGAGGTTTCTCAAAAAACTAAAAATAGAACTACCCTCTGACCCAGCAATTGTACTACTAGGCATTTATCCAAGGGATACAAGTGTGCTGTTTCAAAGGGACACATGCACCCCCATGTTTATAGCAGCACTATCAACAATAGCCAAAGTATGGAAAGAGCCCAAATGTCCATCAATGGATGAATGGATAAAGAAGATGTGGTATATATATATACAATGGAGTATTACTTGGCAATCGAAAAGAATGAAATCTTGCCATTTGCACCTATGTGGATGGAACTGGAAGGTATTATGCTAACTGAAATTAGTCAGTCAGAGAAAGACAAAAATCATATGACTTCACTCATAGGAGGACTTTAAGAGACAAAACAGATGAACATAAGGGAAGGGAAACAAAATAAGATAAAAACAGGGAGGGGGACAAAACAGAGGAGACTCATAAATATGGAGAACAAACTGAGGGTTGCTGGAGGGGTTGTGGGAGGGGGGATGGGCTAAATGGGTAAGGGGCATTAAGGAATGTACTCCTGAAATCATTGCTTCACTATATACTAATTTGGATGTAAATTTTAAAAAATAAAAAATAAAGTTAAAAAAATTATCAGTGGGTTGGGGCAGTAATTTTCCATTTCTAACAAGTTCCCAGATGTGTCCATTTTGCTGGTTGATAAATCAAACTTTGATTAGCAAGGTTTTGAGATCCTTATTCAAGAGTAGGGCAAAGAGATTGATTAAATTCACGTCTGTTAACAGTCACGTTAAAATAAAAAAATAAATAAAAAGAGGGAAGGTCTATACCAGGCAACTACTAAGCTCTCCAAAGAGTGAATTTTAATAACAAACAAAACGGGATTTAAGGCAAGAACATTTTGAAAGGCAAAGATGATCCCTACATAATTCCCTTGATAGCATTAGAATTCTAATGTAGCCACCTCAGAATATACACATATATTTAATTATATTTATATATAATATATATTTCTATAAACATATTTATATATTTACACTGAATAAAGAAAAAATTCTCACAACATATAGGGATATATTGATGAATCCATCATTATAATAGGAGATTTAAACCCCCCCTTTTTTCCCCAGTAATCAATAAAGCAGACAAAATAAATCCAAAAAAAAAATCAGGAAAGGTTTGATGGAGATGACAGCATTTGATATGAGCTTTAAAAAATAAAAAGATAATAAATATATTTTATTTATTTATAAATAAATAAATTGTTATGTATCTTATATTTTATATATTTTATAAATTTTTATTTATTTATAAATATATTATTTATTTTTATAAATAAAAAGGACATAACAGGATATTCTGGGTCTACAGGCTAGCTTGAACAAAAGTACAGAGCTGGGAAAGTTGGGAGGGGGGAATGGGTTATGTACGTTTGGAAACTAGTATCAAGTCTAGTTTGTGGAGATTTAGGAAATAAGACTGTGAAGGTAGGTTAGAATAATTTTTGTAGAACCTTAAAAGCTCGCATGAAGGATTTACATTGATTTTTATAGGTCATGTGAGTATCAAGGTACCAAGGGATATATTTTAGGATGATAAAATTACTCAGCAAAATAGTTCTAGCAACATATTGATTGTACCAAAATTTGGGAGAGGTGGATAGACCAAGTAGGAAGCCAGAAGAAGGGAATTTAGGTTAGAGTAGTGGGGTGAAGGTCCTGGATATTCCTAGGGAAACCACCAACTCAGATACCTCAGCTTTGGGGCACCAAGTATTACATGGAAGCACACCTCTCAAGCGTGCTCAGAAGGAATTCATTAAAGCCATTATCACCTGGTGGCCTGAGATAATGATTTTGGTGCTGATGTGATATAAAATGAATGAGGCCCAGGCTCTACTTTCAGAGAGCTTTTTATTCCAACAAGGAGACAATGAGACACACAGACAGCTATAATCTTAGAGTATGATAAGTGACATCAGTGTAGACAAAGTGCTAAGGGAGGTCAGGGTCCAGAGCTCTAGTTCTGATGATGTGCTTTGTAATCTTATATTCCTAAAACTGCTTTGCCTCTTATTCATGTCCCAGTCTGCCACATCATATAATCTCTGGAATGTCACCCAACTTTCCTGGAATTCTTTTTGTCATTTGCTGTCTACTGATAGGCCATCCAAAACTATGTCTGTTTGCTTCAATTCTGGAATATCATAAATCTTATATCTCTAGCAACTGTTCCCAACTCACCTTTGGGACTCTCCACAGGTTTCACTTTCCCTGCGCACAGTTGATTATTCAACTAAATGTGATTTTAAAATTTTTGAGCAACTTGAGAGCTTCTCAGCACAAGAAACTTGCTTAGCTCCCCACTGTTTGGGGTCTAGTGCCAGCTCTGGAGCTTTTACTATACCTGCTTCTCCATAAACAATCATTAGTAAGATACTTCAAAATAGCTCCTAGGTAGAACAATATATAATGTATACTATTGAAACATTCCAGTCAATGACATGTACATTAGGTAAGTAATGAACATAAGTGTTAACAGAGTTGAGTGAGGGATAGATCAGTCAATAGGTAGATAATACTTAAGAATTTAGACAGAGGGAAGAATTTCTAGAGCAGAGACATGATGGAAGAAATTGACACGGTGCATGGATAGGACAGTAAAACTTTCTAGATTCAGAAAGAAAGAAATAGCAAAGAAGTATTGGAAGTAGCATAGAAGAGTATATGAGGAAAGAATCAACTATTCAATGAGGAAGCATAGGGAGACAAACTTTATGGAAGACATTTTTTAGAGGCACATTTTTTTCAGAGAGACTGAGCATCCTTATAAGTGGCTATGGCTAGAATATAAATGGAGATTGAATGTCAGCTTTGGAGAGTTGTTCCCTCAGTTAGGGAACTGGCATTATATTGTGAATTCCCAAATTGAAAGATAATTTAATGAATAGTATAATCTTGAGAATATGATAAGAAGAGATGGAGCAAATGATAACAAGGAGGAACAAAGCAGAAAGGGAAAAGGGGAAGGAGGAGTGGCGAAAGAAGGGGATAACTGGAAGGAAGGAAATAGAAAAAAAGGTAGGAAAGAGATAAAAGAGGAAGGGAGGGAGTAAAAAGGGAGAGAGAAAGGGAAGGAAGAAAGGGATACATGGTTGAGTCATGTCCAAAAATGATACACTGAGCATAGATCCTTTCAATTCATTATTGTTAGTAATAATAAACTCCTGGGGCCCATCCTGTGAATTTCTGATTACATGACCAACCATGGATAGTATATGGATGCTTTTAGTCATAAGAAATAAAGAAGGGAGGCCCAGATTTAGGTTCTGGACCATTTCAGAAAGAGAAACAACAGTTAGCTAACAAGGCATCCTAACTGACTACATCTTGTGGACTTTAAAAGTGTCAGAGCAATTTGGCCTTTAAAGAACTGCATAAAATATTTTATCATATCTCTGCCTTGGCAACTTTAATAAACTGTAGTGCCTTCAGGGACTCAGATTCCATATAAATTAACTGCCTTCAACTTGGAGTATTAGGGTCTTTATCTTTTGTCAGCTTAATTATGTGTTTAATTTTATTTTTTAACATTTTTTGAAATGACCCACACTAAGAGCAGCCTTGATTGTTTAATTAAACAAATGAATGCTGATATATCTGGCATTATCAAAACTCTAATTTGTTTTGTTAATGTTTTATAGGGAGCCCAGAGCTCCATGGTGGTACTCAGACAAGTCGGGTACTTGAAAGTCTATCTGCTTATCTTTCCAGAGTAATTTAATGGTTTAACTTGGTTATGCAGCTATCTTAATACTAACCTGTAGCCAATTCTAGCAGATCTCCAGTATGCTACTAGGTATTTATCTAATTTCCCTGAAGAAACCTTTGCATGGTATAGGTTACAGACCTGAAAGATGTAAAGTGGTACATTCAAAATAAGTTGAACTCCCTAAGTGTTTAAGTCCACAGGTAAGACATCAATCAGTCCATAGACCCCAGTCCTCTTTATATTCTACACAAGTCCTATCAAACCATTACTCTCACTTCCAAAGAGGTCAACCTAATGCAGTTTCCAATCTGGCCTTTCATAGTTCTTTTCAGCTTTTAGGAATTGTCCCCTACTTCATAATCACAGGGAAGCAGGAGTCCTAAACCTTTGCTATACTCAGAATCTTGAATGACCTCTTTCACTGACTTGCTAACTATTCTGCTTCGTGACTCACTGATAATCCTCGTGGCTTTTGACCTTATAACTCTTTTTTTTTTTTCCCACTTTGGACCAAGTTTCCTTTCTTTCCAGAAGCACATTAACAGACCTTCCAGGAAGGCTTGGCATTCAAAAAGCTCTGAACACCCACACCCCATGTGTATACAATGGCTCCTTGTAGAGGTTCTGAATGTTTCTCAGCCAATCTTTTCCATACACAATTGTCAAATAGTTTTCCAAAAAGGAGCTTTGATGATGTTCTTCCTGCCTAAAGTCATTCACTGATTTCACACTGTCACCAACATAAAGTATAAATTCCTTATCAAGATGCTCAAGACCTTTCAAAGTTTAGCTCCAGATCAATATGTTGGACTTATCAGCCTCTAGCTCCTACTAATATACCTGCATGACATAAAATGGACCTCTCATTCTTCCTGGATTGTATTTTATGCTTTCCTTTTTCATATTTTTGCTCACACTTTCTTCACATTCTTGACCATTATTATTTCCAGTTTTCTATCTAACAAAAAACATGTACCCTTTTCTAGGAAGCTCATCATAATGTCCACAATTTTATTCTAGCTACCACATGATTGAGGGTGTCAACTAACCTGTACTGGATCAATGATATCATCACCATATCATTACTCCCAGAGGGATGGCCTCATGAATAGACAGACTGGAAAATTGTCTAGGTCTTGGTTTTGAGAGATGTTTCACTGTTCTTTTCCAGAGAAGGGATATTTACTTAGGCAGAGGCCTAGAAGATAAGAGGGGCTATGGAAAGAACATAGCAGGCCAAGGAAACATTATATACAAAGATGGTAAATAAATCACTGCATTCTAGGAATTTCCAGTGTTCTATGTTGTGATGCTGCTGAGATAGAGAACATAAGGGGATAAAATGTGTTCTAGGGAATATGGGTATATAGAATTAAATTAATGATAATCTACACTTTGTGAGACACTGTTATCTGTGCATGGCCTTATTTTACTCTGCTTATTTATCTTTAAAATAAATTCTAGATTTTTACCATTATAACCAGGGTTGCTGTGATCAATCTTGCATCCTGGTACATACTTTAAAAGTTTATTTTGGATATTTACGTTGAAGTAGAATTGCTGGGTATTAGGGTATGTTCAGTGTTTATAAGATAATGCCAAATTGCTATAATCTGGGAGATAGCAATTAGAGATACAATCCAGATGAAAATATGCAACCAAGTTACTCACCTCCCCAGATTTTCTCAGCCATGTTTATTCCTTGATGCTACTCATGGCTATATATGAAGATCACTTAGCATCAACCACAGTCCTGGAATTTGCAGAGGAGGGTTTTATTTTCATTGGAGTGAGACTTCTTGAGCTCATTCACCACTTTTATCATGGTGGTGATGTTGCCCTGGTACTCTACCTACTCACCCCGGTAGGCCCGTGGCAGTTGCAGCACTAGATTTTCATGTTATAGGAATAACCCAACAGAACCTGGCCTCATATACTGCAGCATGCAACTTTTGCCTCGTACAGCCAGGGCTTCCCTGTTGTTGCTGAGGTACGAGGCACTATGGGACCTGCTTGGTACCCACACACTCATGCTGGGCTCATATACCCAGGCCCATGAGACTGCAGGTGGGCCAGCATGGGGTACTGCTGGCTTGCATATCATCCACTTCCTTAGTGAGTCATTCTGTACCCTGTGACTCACTCTGCAGATGCATCTGCTGCTGCTGTCTTGAAATTTGTTCCCCCAGCAGCCACTGGGGCTATGTCTCACAACCTGAAGTATGGAGGAAGTGATGCTCAGTAGGGCACATTTTCACTAAGGGGAGAGGAGAGAGAATAAGCAACCACATATGTTTGTTGCAAAGCTGTGGCCAGCCAGAAATGGCATTGCTCATTTATTCTACCTCTTTCTCTATATTACTTCCCTTTTGCTCTCATTCTTGGTCCTGATACTGCCTCCCTCCTAAATTAAAAGGCAGCGTTAGCATATAAGTTTTTGCCTTGGGGAAGTCAGGTGGTATACTGCACTAGTGAAACCACATGAGAAAAAGTACTGAAGCAGTGGCCAGTGTCACATTTGTAGAGAGAAAGAAACTCAGCCCAGTCACAGCAGAACATAAACCTAATTCAGAGATTGCCTGGCCAGCCAAATAGCTGGTTATATCCTGCCCCATGGCCCCCTTGATCCATATAGCAACCAAATTATCCCTTGCTAAACTGATTATACCAGTCTTTTTCCATCCCCTATAGGGTCTCATATTTCTCTATCGCACTTTTCACAGTTTCAGTTCCAACCCATCTCATCCTTGCCATGGAACCACATACTTTTTTTTTCTTGAAGTGAGATTCATATAACTAAATTAACCATTTTAAAGTGATCAATTCAGTATATTTACAATGTTTTGCAACCACTACTTCTATCTAATTCCAAGACATTTCATCACCCCAAAAGGAAATCTCATACCCATTAAGAAATCACCTGGTCACACACTTTTTTTTTATTAATATATTTCTTCTTCTGTATCCACAACATCCATCTAATAAACTCAGGAAAACATATGTCTATCTATATACTCCAAAATCCTTCTTTGATAAGTAAACATATGTGTGCATGTGTGTGTGTGTGTGTATGTGTCTGTGTGTGTAAATCACTGCTAGTAAGTTTACCAAATAAAATGGGAATCTTCTAAAGTAAGATCAATCAGAGACCAGGATTCAACTAAATTACACGTATATTTATGAAGCATCCACTATGTATAAGGCTAAAGGAGGATGGGGGTTTAAGTTCACATTTACTGAGTGATTCCATGCTAGTCACCATGTGCATTACTACTTTGGCCATTGAGTCCTTACACTAAACTTATAAGATAACAGCTTTTCCTCGGGAAGCTGGGTAGCTCAGTCTGTTAAGCGTCTGACTCTTGATTTCAGGTCAGGTCATGATCTCACAGTTCATGAGTTCAAACCCTACACCAGGCTCTGTGCTAACAATGCAGAGTCTGCTTGGGATTCTCTCTCTCTCTCTCTCTCTCTCTCTCTCTCTCTCCCCCTCCTCCACTCTCTCTCTCTCTCTCAAAAACAAACAAACAAACAAACAAACTGCTTTTCCTGTTCTGCATATGAGAAAACTAAGGCTTGAAGAGGTTAGGTGGTATATTCAGATGACCAGAACCAAATTTGCAAAGACAAATGCCAACCCCTTTCCACTCAACTAACCTGTCTCAAAATTGTTAATATTAAACCTTAAGCAGTTAATTATTTAACAGCAGTTATCTATTGCTACATAACAAATTATTCCAAAACTCAGCATATTAAAACAGCAATCATTTATTTGCTCACAATTGTGTCCATAGCAATTAGGGCTGGACTCTGCTGGGCAGTTCTGCTAGTCTCACAAGGATCCCTTAAGTACTTGCAGTCATCTAATGGCCAACTAGGGCTTATCTAAGATGGTCTCATGCATGTATCTGGCAGTTGGTGTGATTGTCATCTGAAGTGATATCTCAGTTCTCCTTCATGTGGTCTCTCATTCTCTAGCAGATTAGATGACTTCTTCACACAATGACAGGAACATTCTAATAGTGCCAAAGCAGAATGGCAAGGGCCTTTAGTGCCTAGCTTCAGGAATCACAGAGTTTCTTCTGCTTATCCTAGTGGTCAAAGCAAGTCATAAGGCCAATTGAGACTGAAAGGATGAAGAAATAGACTCTACCTCTTGACTGAAAGACTCATTATCACAGTGCAAAGGCGCATGAACTCAGGGCGCTGTGTTTCACTGGAGGCCATTCTTGTAACAATCATACAAAATCTGAAATGCATGCTTCCTCACTGATTACTTTTCTGTTTTTGTAAAGTCCCAGACCCCTTCAAGTGTTCTTTGAAGAGCAGGAACTAGGTTATCTTTGGAATTACTGTTCTGGTGCCTACAGTGGGTGGCCCTGGTAAAGGGTCTGAATATTGATTCCATTTGTGTGGGTTACACACCACCTAGAGTCATCAGCATACTCCAGTATAAGGCTTGATCACAGCCCATATTTCAAGTGATTTTGGGATCCAACCAAAACACTCCAGTTCTAAATGAGTTTAGAGTGGAAACAGATGAACATTTTAAAAAGATTTTTTTTTCTTCAAGAATATGTCTAGAAATAAACTCTGGAAATAAGTGATGTGGGAGAAGAACTCACATATGTTTCTAACTATTAGAAGTGCAGGAGCTACAATATGATAGTCATTCCACTGACCATCATCCTTTCTCAGCTAACTTGCTCCTTCCTTACATACCGATTCAGTAAGTAAGGTCAATGGCTGTGATCACAGCTGGCTCTATGTCCTTGAAGTATCTGTTTTTTCAGCACCTCTGTATCTTCCAGGGAGATGGCCATCTTTCCTCTGTGCCCATCCCCAAATCTGCAAGATGTATATGATATATTACTCATGCATTATCCTATGGCAGCCATGAGACTGTACCTTACAAACCTGCAACTACAGGGAAACATAATTGACCTAGGACTCTAGCTGCTGTACTCTAAAAACTATTGTTTCATTTGTTCCAAAGCCACACTTTTCACAGGTTGCTGCTGACCAAAGACCCAATGTCTGAGCATGACAGGAATATACTAAGGCAAACTCATTCTTGGAAGACATGAGACTCCTCTGACAGGTGACTATGGCTCAAGGACCCCAGTGACCTTGCTGAACTTTTCAACCAAACTTCCCTCCCTCTTTTGATTGGAGTCAGACTCACATTGCAATCTGAATGGCTACCAAGCCTCTTTGTCTCTTTTCACACTTTCTCTCACAGGCATTTGCCCTAATAGAACTCTAACATTTTCAATCCTTTCTTGGCATCTGCTTATCAGGAAACTCTAATACATTGCTCTGCCACTTGAACTCTTTAAGGTTTTAGGATATGTGGTATACATCTCCACATTCTTACTTCATAGTATACTCTTAATATATAGTTAATACTTAATGGAAATCTTCTGAGTGATAAATTCCAAACTGTGTTACAAAAATAACAACTGTTTGTTGACATCCTATGGGGCCAGATACTGGGCTAAATGGTATAAAAAAACTAATGTATTTAGTCCTCACAACAATAAACTCTATTATTTCTATATTAGAGATAAGTAAACTGAGGTATAGAGATGGTAAGGAATTTGTACAAATCATATAGCTGGTAAGTAGTACAGCAGGGGCTAGAACTGAAGATGTCAGATTCTAGAGAACATATCTTAGTAAGTAAAACATATTTCTTCCCTATGTTCCAGCCACTATGATAGAGGATGAATAAAACATATAGAGACAACCAAGAAATAGTTCCAAATTTCCAGATCCAGATGAAAAGACAGAGGGACACTTTGTTCATTCATTAATACACTGAGCATCAACTATCTTCCAGGAACCACATCAAGTCTTGGGGATTCAGACTGTGGATAAGGCATTGACCCTGTCTTCAAGAAAGGTATAATCTAGGAGGAGGACAGACACATGGGCATATAATACCCTTCACTGTGGTAAATTCTAGGCAGAAGAAGTATGGCATGAGAATCAGATGTGTACCTTGTGAAAACTGAGAGGGAAGAGGGAGGAGGGCATGGGGTAAGGAAGGTTTCCCTGAGAAGATGATACCAGATCAGAACTCTTATGAACAGGTAACATTCTACAGGGAAGGGAGAAAGAATGACTAATTAATTGAGGGAAAAGATGCCTAGGAATTTGCTATTTTGACCAGGACTTGAAAAATAGGCAGAATTTTAATAAGGGAGCTATTGTGAAAGGATATTGTGAACAGAGACAAGCAAAATCTCTGCAAGATGTGGAGGTAGGACCTTATATACTGTGTTCCCTGAATAATAAGTGTAAGTGAAGCATAGGGTACAGGGAAGAAGTTAATTGAAGTAGTATCTGAAAAACATCTAAATTCATTGTGGAAGTTTTGCAAATCAATGTGAGCATCTTGAATGTTATTGCAGCACCAAGGAGTGATGGAGTTCAAGTAGGATATAAGCATCATGAGATTTGGACAGAATAGTCTGATAAACTACCCCAAGGGCCTATAAGATATGAAGAGTAAAAATAAATCTTAAGACAGAAAGAGAAAGGAGAACAACCTTTTTATTCAATGCCTATTATGTCCATTGTTTAAAGGTAGGTATTTGTTTATGTTTGATCATTTAATCCAAAAAAATAAGATTGTGAAGTGGATACTAATGCCTTTACTTTACTGGTTAGAAAGCAGCTCAGAGAGGTTAACTTACCAAACCAAACAGTAAGATAGAAAGTAGTAGAGCTAGAATTTGAACCAGGTCTATAAACTCCCAAGTTTGTGCTCTTAGCTTATACTCTATTGTCTCTAATCCTGAGAAGGAATTTGTAATTGTATATTTATTCTGCCGGTCACTAAACAAGTCAACAAATATTAATCTACTATTTGCCAGGCACTGTTCTAGCTGCTATGAATATAGAGTGGACCATACAGATAAATCCCAACTTTGGAACAGACGTCATAGTGGAGAGAGACTGACATTATATTGTATGTTAGGAGGTCCTGAGTGCTTTATTGAATAAAGCAGGGTAAGAGGATAAAGATTGAGGATTTGAAGGCTATAATTTATATTGTGTGGTTAGGAAAGGTAGCATTTGAACAGATTTCAAAGAAGTGGTAAATTTCTCAGAGTTTCTAGGCAGAGGAGAGTATAAGTGTCTTCAGTGAAGCAAAGCAAGTGAGGTGGAGGGTGTTAAGAGATGAGGTCAGTGGGGATGCAGGGTATTAGAGCATGCAGGGCTTTGTAGCCTACAGTGAAGACTAGAAATTTTATTCTGAGATGGAAAGGCATTAGAACATTTGAGCAGAGGAATAACAAGATCTGATTTGCCATGTGAAGAACAGAGTGTGAGTGGAAGCAAGGAAACCAGCTAGAAGACAATTGAGTAGTTTAAGTTAGAGGTGACCTTTAACTAGGTGATTGTAGTGGAATAGCTGAGATGTGGTCAGATGTGGGATTAATTGTGAAGGTAGAGAAAAACAGTATTTTCTTAATCAACTGGATACATGGTGTGAGAAAAAAAAAGCTAAAAATTAATCCAGTTTCTTTGATCTAAACACCTGGTTAAAGAGTAGTTCCATGAATATATATATAGAATACTATGGGATATATAAGCAGGTGACAAGCTGGAGAATATATACTATATATATATAATATATAGTATATATATCATATATAATAAAATATTATATATGATATATATAATATATATTCTCCAGCTTGTCACATATATATCATATATGATATATATAATATATCATATATGATATATATAATATATATGATATATAATATATAATATAAATATATATTTATGATATCATATATATATATGTATATATATATGATAGTTTACAGATGGTATTTCAAGCCACAGGACTGGATGAAATCACTTACAGAGTGAATGTAGATAGAGAAACTTCAACACTTACATGTTGAGAAGGAAAGGAAGATATACAAAAAAGGAATGGTCAAGAGGTAAAGAGGAAACCAGAAGCGTGAAGAGTTTCAAGTCAAGCAAAGTGCTTATGAAGGAGAGAATATATGAGGATCCCAATTTCTTCACATCCTTTCCAACACCAGTTAAAATCTTTTGGTTTTTTGATAACAGCCATCATAACAGGTATAAGGTGGGATCTTAGTATAATTTTGATTTGCATATTCCTGATAATCAAAGATTTTGAGCATCGTTTCATATATCTGTTGGCCATTTGTAAGTCTTCTTTAGAGAAATGTAAAATGGTGTGGCAGCTATGGAAAACAGTTTGGGGGTTCCTCAAAATATTAAAAATAAAACTATCATATAATACAGCCATCCCACTTCTGAATATATATCTGAAAGAATTGAAAGCAGAATCTTGAAGAGATTTCCACACTCCTAAGTTCACTGAGGCATTATTCACGATAACCAAGATATAAAAACAACCCAAGTATCCATCAACAGATGAACAGATAAAACAACATTGCATATACATATAAGAGTATTACTCAGCTTAAAAAAGAAGGAAACCTTACCACTTGCAACAACTTGAATGAATCTAGAGACATTATGCTAGGTCAAATACATTAGTCAAAGAAGAACAAATACTCTATGATTTAATTCATGAAGTATTAAATAGTCAAACTCATAGAAACAAACACAGTCGTGACTTTCAGGGGCTGGAGGGTGGGGGAATGGGAGGGTTCAATGGGTAAAAAGTTTCAGTCATGCTAAATAAGTTACAGAGATCTGTTGTATGACATAATGCCCATAGTTAATAATGCAGTATTGTGCACCTCAAATTTGTTAAGAGGGTAGAGCTCATGTTAAAGCTTCTTACCACAAACCAGCCAACCAACCAACCAAACAAACAAGTAAAAACAAAGATGCAAGGAAACTTTGGGAAATGTTGGCTATGTTTATCACCTTGATGTGGTGATAGTATCATGTTTGCATATGCCCAATCTCATCAAATTGTATATATTAAGTATCTTTGTATATCAATAATAACTCAATAAAACTGTTTTTTACAAAGAGGAAAAAAAGGAGGGAGTAGTCGCCTTCTGTTTGAAATCTAACCAAATGGTCTGGTGGCATGGAAGTAACTGGTGATCCAGACAAGAATAATTTCAGTGGAATTATAGGGAAAAAAGACCTTAAAGCTGGCTTAAGAAAGAGTGAGAAAAAGAGAAAGAAAATACAGCCTAACTTTCCAAAGATTTTCTATATCAGAGGCCACATAATTGGGGCAGCAGCTGAAGGAGAATAGGGTATGAGGTTTTTGTTTTTGTTTTTTTATTAATTGGAATATTGCATCATATTTGCTGATGGGAATAACCCATCAAGGACTGGAAATCAATTATGGAAAACTGAGAAGGAAATTTTAAAACATTCTTTTACAGGTGTGCAGACTTGAAATTCAGGGCAAAATCGGTCTTAGGAACACAAAGAGTTCCTAAGTTATGAAAAGAAGGATGGAAAAATTGCAATACATTGAAAGATCTGCTCATTGGAGGGTAGAAGGATATTCTTGAAGGATTTCTTCTATTTCCTAATGAGGAAACATTATTAGTAATTATTGGTATGTAAGCTCCTTTACCCTAATTTCATGCTTAATACTCATAGCCTCTTTCTGAGTATCCATCTCCCTCCTCCTTGGGGCCATTTTTTATTAATAAATTTGGAAAAATGAAATGAGATTGTTTATGAATGGCCAATAAAGAGTATGCATTCCACGCTACCCCTCTATGTTGTTCCACTTTTAGGAGAATACTGTTTCTGGGAAGGAGGTAGGTCTGCGGGTTTTCAGGGCTACCTTTGACTGAGTGAGTAATTTAAATAGAAATAAAAAATCATAGTTTGAGTTTTTCTCCAGATATATTAATCTGCTTGTATAAAATTGGAAAAATTTATTCTTATATAGTTGGATCTGACCAGAGTTGGGGCTGTTCCAGGAAGTAGGACAGATGAAAAGAGGACAAGATAGTTTAAAGTGTATACAGAGGAATGATTATAAAGATAAAACATGAACTCTAAGCTGATAAGGAAGAAAACAAAAATACAAGGAGGTGAGAACATTGAAAAGCTATTAGGGACAATGATTTGAGTTTCTAATGGGGGGTCACAGAATTATAAACATGGGGGTTTCAAAGGGATGAACTGAAAAGATAAGTGATGATACAGGTATTTTTTCATATTTTTTCATCTCTCAAAAGGGAAATGTAATGGCATCTTAGACTAAATAAACATGTAATAATTGATAATGTATAGGGTATGATGATGACTAGAGTTTCTGAAGAGGTGAATATGAAAGGACTGAGATGCCAGGGCATGGGAATATTAAATGCCGAAATCATCAAGAATGATAATACGAGTGGTGATAAGGACACAGGAAAAAAGGTATTCTCCAAAATGCTTTCTAGCTCTCATATGCTATAGTTTTCTAACTAAAACCAGTATAGAAAAACCTTACTTGATTGCTATATACAGTAAGACTAAAAGATATCCAAAAACAGAACAAGGTCCACAGAGAATCACGTTAACTGAAAAGTCAGTAGGCTATCCTGAGTTCCAAATCAGGGTCGAAGACCTTCAATCATGGATCTGTTAAGATACCAAATAAATGACTACTTGGAAAGTGCTTTGAACCACCTAAAAGAAAGAGATGCTACCAGAGTACATAGTGTGGTGATGAGCGACAAGTCATGGATGCTATGCATAGTTTTATTCCTGATCTAAATCACTTAGACAAGAGTCAAGTCATTAATTCTTCTTGATCATTCTTCCTGCCTGTACAATTATGTACACAATCATCCTAGGAGGGCATAGTGTTATTAAGGGTAAAACAAGATCATAGACTTGGTTTTCCATACTCTCTAGGCACATAGTAGGTATTCATTCCATAAATGTTTGATGATGATTATGGGAATGCAACAGCCACATTCTCTATGTAGACAGCATTAGGATGAGTCTCAAGTTGTGGTAAGGTAGGTGAAAAGAAGTGAAATCTCCACAAATAAAACTTAGTAAGGAACCTAGACATATACATATATTTATATAGACATGGATGCAAGCTCTCTCTCTCTCTCTTCCAGAAACACATGCATGAATCTGCATACTTAGTCACAGGCACCAGTATCCACACCACATCACAGAAAGGAAAAGTACATGTCGAGTACTTCAGTCCCATTCATATAGATATCCTGTGAAAAGACAATCCCTCAAGTTATAAAATAGCATATGAATTCCTTTTGCTTATACAATCACCAAAGCAAATTGAAATAATGATTTGCCTTTTCATTTGGCTTGATGACAGAAGATAATACACAGCTGATAGAGCACATGGATCTGGTGTAATCTGCTTCTAATGACAGTCATTTCTCAATATAAATTAATAAACTGTTATACTAATGCTTACTTTAATCTCCTATAAGAATTGTAGCTAACATAAGTTTGCATTTCAGGGCCTAATAATACTCCTAGGTACTATCAAAGAGAGTCTCTTAATCTTCTAGAGATCCCTCTTCTCTCTCTTTCTCTTTTATAAACATAGATACATACGTACATACACACACACACACACAGGCCTAAGCTATTCCTACAGTAAAGTTACTCAAAACCTTTCTTAGTGTCTTAAAAACTGAGGATCAAACTGAGGGGCGCCTGGGTAGCTCAGTCAGTGGAGTGTCTGATTCTTGATTTCGGCTCAGGTCATGATCTCACAGTGGTGGGATCAAGCCCCACGTCACACTCTGTGCTGGGTGTGGAGCCTACTTAGGATTCTCTCTCTCTCCCTCCCTTTACCCTTCACCTCTTGCATGCACTCTATCTCAAAAAAAAAAAAAAGAAAGAAAACAAAAAACAAAGGGTACATGAGCCCCAATGTGTATAGTAGCATTATCTACAATAGCCAATCTTTGGAAACAGCCCAAGTGTCCACTGATAGATGAATGGATAAAGAAGATGTGACAGACACACACACACACACACACACACACACACACACACACACACACATATATACACACACTGGAATATTACTCAGCCATGAAAAAGAAAGAAATCTTGCCATTTGCAATGACATGGATGGAGCTAGAGACTTGTTATGCAAAAATAATTCAGTCAGGGGGCGCCTGGGTGGCGCAGTCGGTTAAGCATCCGACTTCAGCCAGGTCACAATCTCACGGTCCGGGAGTTTGAGCCCCGCGTCAGGCTCTGGGCTGATGGCTCAGAGCCTGGAGCCTGTTTCCGATTCTGTGTCTCCCTCTCTCTCTGCCCCTCCCCCGTTCATGCTCTGTCTCTCTCTGTCCCAAAAATAAATAAAATAAACATTGAAAAAAAAAATTTAAAAAAAAATTCAGTCAGAAAAAGAGAAATACTATATGACTTCACTTATATGTAAAATTTAACAAAATAACATGCATAAGGGGCAAAAAGAGAGAGAAGCTCTTAACAGACTCTTAATAATAGAGAACATGGGGTGCCTGGGTGGCTCAGTTGGTTAAGCATCCAGCTTCAGCTCAGGTCATGATCTCGTGGTTCATGAGTTTGAGCCCCACATCGGCCTCTGTGCTGACAGCTCAGAGCCTGGAGCCTGCTTCAGATTCTGTGTCTCCCTCTCTCTCTGCACCTCCCCTGCTCATGCTCAGTCAGTGTCTCTCCCTCTCTCTCTCTCTCTATCTCTCCCCCTCCCTCCCTCCCTCTCAAAAATAAATAAAAACATTAAAAAAAAATTTTTTTTAAATGATAGAGAACAAACTGATGGTTACCAGAGGGGAGGTAGGTGTAGGTGCAGGAATGGGTTAAATAGGTGATGGGGACTAATGACTGCATTTGCTGTGATGAGCACTAGGTGTTGTATGCAAGTGCTGAATCACTATATTGTATACCTGAAACTAATATTACACTGTACGTTAACTAACTGCAATTTAAATAAAAACCTAAAAAAAGGATTAAAGACATAAATGTGAAACTGAAATCATAAAAATCTTAGAGAAGAGCACAGGCAGTAATTTCTCTGACATTGGCTCCAGGAACAGTTTTCAAAATATGTCTCCCAAGGCAAGGGAAATAAAAGCAAAAATAAACTATTGGGACTACATCAAAATAAAAAGCTTCTGCACAGCAAAGCTAAAAGGGAACCTACTGAATGGGAGAATATATTTGCAAATGACAGATTCAATAAAGAGTTAGTGTCCAGGGGCGCCTGGGTGGCGCAGTCGGTTAAGCGTCCGACTTCAGCCAGGTCACGATCTCGCGGTCCGTGAGTTCGAGCCCCGCGTCAGGCTCTGGGCTGATGGCTCAGAGCCTGGAGCCTGTTTCCGATTCTGTGTCTCCCTCTCTCTCTGCCCCTCCCCCGTTCATGCTCTGTCTCTCTCTGTCCCAAAAATAAATAAACGTTGAAAAAAAAAAAAAAAAAAAAAAGAGTTAGTGTCCAAAATACATAAAGAACTTATATAACTCAACACCCCAAAAATGAATAATCTGATTAAATATGGGTAGAAGACATTAGCAAACGTTTCACCAAAGAAGACATGCAGATGGCCAACGGACACATGAAAAGATGCTCAACATCACTCATCATCAAGGAAATACAAATCAAAACCACAATGAGCTAATACCTCACACTTGTCAAAATGGCTAAAATTAAAAACAAGAAACAATAAGTGTTGGCAAGGATGCGGAGAAAAAGGAACCATTGTGCACTGTTGGTAGGAATGCAAACTGGTACAACCACTGTGGAAAAGAGTATGGAGGTTCCTCCAAAAGTTAAAAGCAGAACCACTCTATGCTTCAGTAACTGCATTACTATTTGCCCCCAAAATACAAAAACACTTATTCAAAGGGATACACGCACCCCTATGTTTATGGCAGCATTATTTACAATACCCAAACTATGGAAACAGCCCAAGTGTCCATCAATAGATGACTGGATAAAGAAGACACACTGTTGTGTGTACATATGGTATATTATTCAGTCATAAAATAAAAAAGAAAGGGGTGCCTATGTGGTTCAGTCAGTTAAGTGTCTGACTTTGGCTCAGGTCATGATCCCATGGTTTGTGAGTTCAAGCCCTGCGTCAGGCTCTGTGCTGACAGCTCAAATCCTGAAACCTGTTTTAGGAGCCTGCTTCAGCCCTCTCTCACTGCCCCTCCCCTGCTTTCTCTCTCTCTCTCTCTCTCTCTCTCTCTCTCTCAATCTCTCTCAAAAATAAATAAAACTTTAAAAAATTGTATAAAAATGAAATCTTGCCATTTGCAATGGCATGGATAGAGCTAGAGAGTAAAGTGGTAAGTGAAATAAGTCAGTCAGAGAAAGACAAATACCGTATGATTTCACTCATGTGGAATTTAAGAAACAAAACAAATGAGCATAGGAAAAATAAGAGACAAACCAAGAAACAGACTCTTAACTACAAAGAACAAACTGATGGTTATCAGAGAGGAAGGGGAGAGAGGAAGGATGGGTCAAATAGGTGATGGGGATTAAGGAGTGCAATTACCATGATAAGCACGATATGTGCTCATCATGTATAGATCTGTATAGAGTAATGTATAGAATTGTGGAATCACTATATTGTACAACCCAAAACGAAAGTAACACTTTGTGTTAACTATACTGGAATTAAAATTAAAAAAAAAAAACTTACAAAAAAACCCTCTAGTCTATCTTTCATGGGTCACTCCCATACAAAAAATCTGGTTTCAAGATCCTGTTTAGACTCTATCTTATGAAGACCACATAAGCAGAGAGAGTGCTAGAATATCCAAACTCCTGAATTCTACTTATTACTCTACCACTGAACGTAATGTAAGTCAAGCCTTTTTGTCTCATAATCCAGTATAGAAACTCAATGTGTACAATAATGTTTTTAAGGTGTGGTATGATGGGATATACTTTGTTGCGTTGACACAGCTGAGGGTTTAGCTAAGTTTGTCTGGTCTTGGTCAGTCAGACCATGATGGTTTTATTACCATCCAGCCACTCTTATGTGCTCTTTTAAACAGTCAGATCATCCCAACAAGTGCCCTCCTTAATGCCCATCACCCATTTTAAGGAGGGCACTTTTTAGGACGAGCCCTGGGTGTTATATGCTAGTGATGAGTCACTAGGTTCTACTGCTGAAACCAACTACACTGTATGTTAACTAACTTGACTTTAAATAAATAAATATCAGTCCAGTGTCAAAAAAAAAGAAACAGATCATAATCATGACCACAAAAGAGCAATGTGATGTGATGTGAAAAACACTTTGTCAGTCATTAAAGAACTTATAGCCATATATCAGATGATCCTCCACAAATCAGTGGGGCTAACAGGACTGATGGGACCATGATCATCTTACAAATGAGGAAGCTGAGGCTTATAATAAGAGAACAACTTTTCAGTCAGATTGAAATAGTAATCCTGAGTCTCATATGGTCAGTTTCTTTTGATTCCTTATAGTGCCTGGCATGATATTCTGTGCTTGGCAGAATTGAGCGCCATGTCTTCTTGTCTGGCTCTGCTCTTTTACAGAGGTCTATTAGGACCCGGCCATTGATTTCATCATCCCCCAAAGGGAAAATCAAATGGCCAGGGCCAGTTTCTTATTGAGGAGTGGGGAGGTAATAGCATCTGCCACTTTCTTATTGAGAACTGGGGATGTAATAACATCTGCTACTTGGAAAGACAGTCTGAGATTTGCCAGGGAAATTCAGGTATCACTGAGATGGTGGGAACTCAGGAAACAAGATAGGAATTAATGTCAACTGGAAGGCAATTTTTCCTGAAACAATAAATCTCCTTTCCAGAACTCTGGCCCCAGAGCAGGCTTGCATTGGGTTTCACGTGGAAAGCAGCAAACTGAGTGTGACAGTTAGAAGGCTCTGATACATAAAAATTATGAATGAAATTTTGATATATAAGAGGCTGAATGACAGAGTCTAGAAAATGCCAGTGCATTTAGCAGGGTAGAGAGCAGGGAGAGCAAGTTGGACATATTGGGCTGGAATACGGACCTTTTCACTCACTAGCTTTGTGACTCTCAGAAAGTTGCTTCACAACCATAAACTATTGTTTACTCACCAATATCATGCAATGATTAATTAGAATTAATATATTTTTCAAAATTTTTAATGTTTATTTATTTTTGAGAGAGAGAGCGTGAGTGGGGGAGGGACAGAGAGGGAGACACAGAATCCAAAGCAGGCTCCAGGCTCTGAGCTGTCAGCACAGAGCCCAATGCGGGGCTTGAACCCAGGAACTGTGAGATCATGACCTGAGCTGAATTCCAACGCTTAACCAACTGAGCCACCCAGGTGCCTGTAGAATTAATATTTTCCGTAAAAACGTAAAGCCTGGAAGAAATGTCATGCATGTTTTGGTTAAATTTGGTACTAATTAAGGGTCCCTAGAAGTAATATAGTACCCTACATATTTTTAAGTTGTAATTCAACCAGTCATTTCTAATGAGAAGTCCTCCCTGATCCTGCAAGGTAGAATTCAAGATTCCTACTGCTCCTTGCATAGAATTCTAGTCTTGTACTTAGCCACTCTATAATTACCAAATTATGACAATTCTGTGTCTGTTTCATTCACCACTGTCCTCCCAAACCCTGGCACATAGTAGGTACTCTATAAATGTTAAGTAATAAATGAACAATGTCTTTCCTAATAAACCACAAGCTTTCCAAGAGGAGGGGATAAGTCTCATTCTAGTATTTAATCTTTATGAGAAAAGGGACTTTGCCTCTTTTCTGCCTATTGTTCACTGCTAAAACAGCAGTAACCAGAATAGTTACTGAGATTGAATAAACTGAGTCTGTATCTCCAGTATCCATTCCAGGACCCCCCAAAAAATGAATGCTCAGTGAATGCTTGTGGAATAAATGAATAAAGAAAGAAAGCATTCTTCTTGAATTGGCCCTGTCACTAAATTAAGTAAAGCTCCATCTGTTTAGGATAACTGGAGAATAGTCATTAATTAGTAGGTAAATCTTGGTAAGAGATGTTACCAGAGCTGCATAATTCTATCCAGATGAAGTCAAATTTTGCATGTTAGAGCTAGAAGGATCTTCAAAGACTAGCCAGTCATCTCATGCTGGCTCAATTCCTTTATATTCTTTTCTCAAACTTGAGGGCTTTTAGTTTTGTTTCCATAATGCTAAGAGCATTGGGAAGCCATTAAAGTATTTTAAGCAGCCTTACATTTTTCAAAGATCAGTAACAAGGTTACTGCAGTAGCCCAATGAGAAATAATGGTAACTTGAACTGTGGGTGGCAGTGTAGATAATGAAGAGCACACATATTCAAGAGATATTTCGGAGGCAAAATAAACAAATAATGGTGATGAATTATATATGGGGGTAAAAGAAAGAAGTGGTTAGGAATGCCAGTGACATTTCTCTATTTTTGTCTCCTGACTGAAACTACTTTTAAAACAGTAGCCCTATTTAATTTGTTTTGGTACTGTCGGTGCCTCACATTGAGCCTGGAACATACTAGATACTTGGTGAAAATTTGCTGAAAGAATGAACAAATCATTACCTAGCAGGCAGAGAAGAGAGGGAACAATATTGGGAGATCAATACCAGCAAGGAGAGGCCATTGAGCCTATAAATACTAAACTGGAGTTTATGGGAAGGGCTGGCAGGAATAAGGCAGTTTTTGATAGGCTATCAGAAGAAGAGCTAAGGCCTAGCGAAACAGCCAGAATTGGGGTATAAGGCAGTATCTCTGTCTTAGGAAAGGGACAGATGAAGTAGTTGTGAGTTACGATGGAAGCCAATAAAGCAGTTATGACTTAAGGCTCTGGGCCAGTCTGCATGGGTTCTAACCTTGATTCTGCCTTTTCAAGCTATATGACCTTCTCTGGGCAGTTACTTAACACCTTTAAATTTCAGTTTCCTTATGTGTAAGTGAGGATAATAACAGTACCAATCTCATATGGTTGTTATTAGAATCAAATGATATAAGGCACTTATCAAAGACTATCAGAATGTCCTAACCCTCAGTAAAGATTACCTATCAACCAATAAATAAGGTCCAGACAAGAAGGAAAAATGACAATAATAAAAAACAACTGTCATTTATTTAATACCTGTTTTCAACAACCATTTCAAAGATGAAAGACTGAGACTCAGAGAGGTTAATAAACTTACAGGTAGGAGGTAAAAAAATCAAAACTAGGTCTGTCTGAAATTCAAGGTTTATGCTATACTGTTAAATATACTGAGTTATTTGAATTGGGGTTCCTTTTAGCCCCTGACCAACCATGGGCTTGATATATCCAGTGCTAAAGATACTGACCCAAAAGATAGGGATAAGATTTCCCAGGTCAAAGTACTGAGGCTTGGCAAGGGGAGTTCTATCAAGGAGCCAAATAGAACCTGGTTCCCTACACAGAGGCACCCTACATCCACACAGTCCATGAACCAACAGCAGCGTGAGCCACATACATGGGGCATGCACTCCATAATTCATTCTGGAAAATGGATAATTATAGGAGGTTGTCAGATTCAATAGGCAAATGCTGCAGAAATAAAAACAACAAATTATGTGAGAGCTGATATTTGTTCAGGCAGACATCTGTCTTCTGTTAGAGGATTTAGGGATGTTTTTCAACACAAGTTTTAAAATATGGCTTGGAAAAACCTCTCCTCAGCATGGTCTGCAGGGTAGAGCCAAATTCCTGCTTTCACTGGGTCTTCTCATATTGACAGAGGGCAGATCCGCACAGCTATTAGACATAGAGGATCAAGAGGCATATTTAGGCTGATAGCCCTTCCTTCCAGACAAACCAAGCTGTCCTTCTCCTCAGAATGCACTTTCCACTCCTGTAAGACCATGATCCACACCACCTCCACTTGTGCCCAACTCATTCCCACCTCCACAGCTTTGCACACTCTGTTCCTACGAATGTCCTCCTGCTTCATTCTTGCCTCTCCAAACTCTTTAAACTCCAAGATTCTTCAGAAAACCTTCCTCAAATGCTCTATCCCACACTGCTCCCCAGCCCACCCTCCAACCTGAGATCCAACAAATATATGGCATCTGAGCTGTGTGATCTAGAACTTGACTACCCATCACCACTTTGGAGTAAGAGAAAAGAACAGTACATTCCATCACAGGAATGGATCCTCAACCACTTCCTGCTATTCTCTGGTTATGGGTACTTGCATAAGGCATAAATATCTCTCTGAGCCTCAGTTACCTCCTCTGCAAAATGAAAATACTCATGCTACTCAGAGGGCTATTGCATAGGTTAAATGAAATAATGCATTTAAAGCAGCACTCAAGATACACTTTTCAGGTTGAGTCTACTGTACAGGTGGCCATCTACTGACTTCATCTATGTGTGTCTTACACATACCTGGGAGCAGGAATTATGCTCCTTTCCTCCCTTGCTCAGAATAACAATCTGCCTAGTTGCACTCTCTCTTTTTTTTTTCTTTGTATTTCCACACGCAAGGTAAGCCAACCAGAAGCTTGAGACCACTGAGGGCCCTGAGTCAGTGCCATAATGAATTTGGTCTTGCCTGTTTTGTTCAATAGGATTTCTAAGGAGGCAAGGGAGAGAACTGCATAAAAGATAAGGAATAACAGAAGACATGATCCTCTAGGGGGAATCCACAAATTTAAATCAAAAAGTAGGCTGAGGTAGCAAGATCTAGGCAGTGGTTTTTTTTTTTTTTTTTAACATTTATTTATTTTTTGAGACAGAGAGAGACAGAGCATGAACGGGGGAGGGGCAGAGAGAGAGGGAGACACAGAATCGGAAGCAGGCTCCAGGCTCTGAGCCATCAGCCCAGAGCCCGAAGCGGGGCTCGAACTCATGGACCGCGAGATCATGACCTGAGCTGAAGTCAAATGCTTAACCGACTGAGCCACCCAGGTACCCCTAGGCAGTGGTTCTTAATATCAGGTGACTCCCAGAGGCTGGGGCATAAGGCTACCTATCCCAAATAGCTACATCAAACAGGGATGAGACTACGAGAATAGTCCAAAAACCTTCAACAGATTAGACCAATTCATAAGGAATTACTGGAATCCTAGTAAGTGAGACAGGGGCAAAAGGCTAGGTGAACAATGACCGTACTCAGAAATGAATCCTGAAAACCAGCAGGAAATGATACTAGATTGCAGAGCTCCAGGTAGAGTGAATCCTTTCTCTTCAAGGTTCCCTTTGTACTTTGTTTCTACTATAAAATTATAAACTAAAAATCCTACCACTGACAGGCTAGGTACCTTGTACTTACCACAGCATAAATGCTTGAGCCAGGTACCCCTGCTCTGCCACTTGATAACAATCTGGTCTTGTTCAGTCACTTAACTTGTTTGGATGTCAATTTACTCATCTGTTTAATGGGGCTAATAATAGGCCTTGCCTTGGTTATTTGAATTGACATTGGAAGCTTGACAGGAAATTGTAGATGTGAAAGTGATAGTAAACTGTGAAGCATTAGAAAGATTATTTTTATTTATGATATCTCATCTTTCAAAGGAAGCTATAAATCCCAGCAGGTACAAGCTGTTCTTTATTCATCATTTGATCCTTATATCCTAGGGGCATAATGAGGGTACCATTATTAACTGAGCCGCCCTATGTCCAGCACTATGCTAGGCACTTTACATGCTCATAATTTTATTTGATTTTCCTTTTTCTCTCTAGACCTGGCTGCCTCCTAAGAAATAACAGACACTCAGTAAATATTTCTGGAATGAAATGCTACAGTTCCACTTCTCACACTTTTGGGTTTGAATGATACAGTTAGAGAATAAAAGTGGTATGATATGAACATAATTCTGCTAATGAGTGACAAAATGGCAGTAACCATAAAGGAGGCAGGGTGTACTGATTTTCTTTCTAAACATAATCTCATCATCTGTTCTACTTAAAAACATTAAATTCCTGATCTTAAGCCTGATCAAATGTAGAGGGTGATTCTCTTGCCTCAGGAAGCCTCCTGGCCACAAGGTGATGTTTTACTAATATCCATGTTCAATCCTAAGGATTACATATAAATTTAGAAATCCATCTGTATGTCAGAGGGGATTTGGGAGAGACTGTACTTTGCTTACCATATGTGTATATGTAAAACTGACCTCTGTTTGTAATTGCATACAAATTAGAGAATCAGAAAAGGTTCTGCTTCCTTCTAGCTCTATTTGAGAGTCTTTGATGTTGACTTCACTGGCCTGGCCGTTTTAAATTCCTCCTCCATGTCAGCACATAGTCACAGCTACAGCAGCCAATTGGTCTCTTCACTGCCCATAAGTATGCCATGCACACGCTGAGAACTCCTAACTGGACTGTCTATTTCTATTTGGCCTCTCACAATCCATTCTCCTTATAGTCGCAAATGTGTATTTCTAATAGTCAAAAACAGTCATGTTCCCCTCTCCCTTTCCATAGCTCCCCATCATCTGTGGAATAAAAGCTAAACTCCTCAGTACTTTAAGTTGTCCTTCCTCTTTCCTACCCCTTTCCCATATTCACAATATATACATGCCTACTTATACAAGAGTCACATGTCCCACTTTTATTTACAAACTTAAACAGTTTTCTGAACTTGGTTTTTCTCATCTTCAGACTTTATGTAACTGGTAAATACACTGTTCCTTTCCATGCCTAGACAGTTCCTGCGCTTCTGCAAGAGTTAGCTCAAACACTGTCATCCCAAGGAAGTGACCTGACCTCTTGTTCTGTAATCCCAACCCACCTCCTCCAGGGCTGAGTTACTCCTCCTCCTCAGTAACTCTAAGAGCCCCATCACCCTATCATGGCATTTCCCACTCCATTTGGTAGACCCTTGGTTTTTGACAGGTCTGACATGCACAAAATCCCAAGATTAAAAATATAGACTACCTAGCTGAACTCCATTACAGACAGAGAAAGTGAGATCTAGGTGCGCCTGGATGTCTCAGTCAGTTAAGTGTCCAACTTTGGCTCAGGTCATGATTGCATGTTTTGGGAGTTCAAGCTCCATATTGGGCTCTGTGCTGACAGCTCAGAGCCTGGGCCTGCTTCAGATTCTCTGTTTCCCTCTCTCTCTGCCCCTCCCCTGCACGTGTGCTCTCTCTCTCTCTCAAAAATAAATATTTTTTAAAAATTAAAAATAAAGTGAGATCCAGTAAGGTGAAGTGCCTTGCTCATAGTCTGGGACTGAAACCCAAAACTTTTGATTCTTAGCAATTACTCCAAATACCAAAAACAAAGAAAATAATAAAATAAACTAATAAGTACAAAATCTCACTCGTTCTTTCACACACACTGCCCCCCTGATACATTTCTCTTAATCATTTGCTCGTGTCACTGTTCTACAGAAGAAGACTGAGTTTCTCAGAGTCCAAGGTCCCCAAGCTAAGTGAGGGCAGAGTTGGGATTCCATAGACATCTGTCTCCAAGTACAGTGCTCCTCCATCACTCAGCACACGTGTCCTCACTCAAACCACTCAAGATTGTTCTAACTAATGTAGGAAGAATAATGCAAGAAATCGAGTTCCACCAAATATAATCTACATGGGCAAAATGATTCTGTACTCAGTATACTGAATATGTGTCACTAAGTGGAGAGCTGAACAGAAATGAGGAAAAGTAGCATCAGTAGATGAGATCTGTGTTTGCAAAAGCACTATCACCCCTGTTTCCACAGATATGTATGCAAATGTGATGACATAGAGGTTGCTGGAAACCATGATGCTAATTAGAGCAAAGATGTCTCTTCCTAGACAAAGTCAGATGTCATTTGTGTCCTCTAAGAATGACTTTTGACCTTCTATGATAGGTTTCTGTAAAAGCTTCATTTAAATGTCAGTATTTCAATAAAATTACCTCACATTTGTGCAGTATAGAGAATAAGAACATAGGTTTTTGCAAAGTCAGACAGAAGAGGCTCTGACACTTTCTGCTTGCCACTTACTAAATGTGTGGCCTTAGCTTCTGTAAGCCTTAGTGTCCTCAGTTAAAAGATGAAGATAATGTCTTTTAAAACTGTCATGTGATTGAAATGTGATGTTGGAGATAAAGTACCTGGCACAGGACACCATACATGATGGATCTCTTCCCTTTATTTTCTTCTGCTAATTACAATGTTCCTCCCAGGGTTTTCATATGTATTTAATCATCACAAGAATCCTGTAAG
Source organism: Leopardus geoffroyi (assembly GCF_018350155.1). Taxonomy (NCBI): domain Eukaryota; kingdom Metazoa; phylum Chordata; class Mammalia; order Carnivora; family Felidae; genus Leopardus; species Leopardus geoffroyi. The sequence goes on from NC_059328.1 coordinate 39,122,084, forward strand.
TCAAACAGGACAGATACTGTTTTCCCATTTTACTGAATCTCAGGAACTGTATATGATTTGCCTAGAGGCCTCCAGTTAATAATTACGTGAACTGGCAACTAAACCCAGATTTTCCTAGTTCACACTGAGTTCCCTTTATTCATTCAACAAATATTCACATACAGGCTCTGTGGATATGAGCCTGTAGGCCACTGAGTAAGACAGACCAAATCTCTGTCCCTGTAGAAATTCCTTTTGACGTAACAGACTACAAAAAAGGGCATAGGAAATAGCCACAGAAGGCAGAGATGCCTTGCCACAGACACTACAGGCAAGCCAGCTATAAGCGAAGCATCACAGCTCTTGTGTTAGTCCCCTGGTTGCTAAAGAGGAATCCCTAAAAGTCTGGCTGGAGGTAGTACCACTTGTCCAAAGTTAATGATATGTCAAAAGGCCAGTTACATGTCACAATACAGCAAACCCTCATTCCCCTTCACCACCCTTGGAACAGGCTATGATGTTACTTTAGAAATGTTTCAATGTGTCTATAGAGCTATTTTAGCATTCTCTTAGTTATACCAATCAACACTTCAAAACAAGAGAAACTTGGACATATGTTCTTCCTGATCATGCCTCACATTGAACTAAAACAGTCTTAACACATTAAAAACACGAAGGAAGTTCTTGCTACTTCCCCCTCACACCTCCCTGCCTCATGACCCAGTTTAGGGACTGATTTTACTTGGCTTATGCAATGCCCTGCCTAGTTCCCTGCCCTCCCATCTCTTCCCTCCCTAAAACTTGGGTTTCTTGACTCAATTTTATTCTTGCAAGTATTTAAGGATCCTTCCTGCAGCAGTTCAGGAATATCAGTATCAAATCAGTTGCATCTGGCTCTAAGTCTCAACTCCAGGCAATGCCAAGTGACTAGTCAATTAAAAATGAGCTGTGGCCCCTCTAGCCCTATTTCCTGGCACTTTCTCTGTGATATCACAGGCTTTCCCCATGCATTCCTGCCTCCACTCAGGGCCTCAGCTTTCCCCTCCATTCCTGGCCTTGGAACTAGAGTGCCCCTTTGCTCCATACCCATGGCCTGTCACAATCTGGACACAAGTAGCCCTTCTAGTCTTTTATTTATTTTTTAATGTTTATTTATTTTCGGAGAGAGAGACAGAGAGTGAGCAGGGGAGGGGCAGAGAGAAAGAGAGAGAGACACACACACAGAATCCAAAATAGGCTCCAGGCTCCAAGCTGTCAGCACAGAGCCCAACGCAGGGCTCGAACCCACAAACCACGGGATCATAGCCTGAGCCAAAGTTGGACGCTTAACCAACTGAGTCACCCCAGTAGCCCTTCTCGTCTTATTCCCTCCTCCATTCTTCATAAAAGCCTTGGCATTAGCCAAGGTGATGAGCCAATGTTCCCTAACACCCTCTGCCCCTGTCGCTCTGCAATACATACTTATTTCTTCATACCTACATTTATACTTCCCTCTACCTGGAATAATTGCATCTAGCCTTTGTCTTCAGAACTCTTAATACATTCATTCTTCAAGGCTAAACTAAAATAAGGACACTGTACAAACAAAGCAGAAAAACTGCCCAATGTGGTCAAAAGAATATAAGCTTTTAGTAATGTAATCATTCCTGCCCCTAGTCTGGAAAACTCAGCAAACATTTCTAAGCCTTGGCTACCTCATCTGTAAAATGATCATAATAATACCAATCCCACATAGATAATAATAGCAAGTCTGGCACAAGGCAGGTGCTCAGTAAATGACAGCTATAATAATTATAAGAGGGTATGTACACAAACAACTGTCAAAGAACTTAGAATATGATTCAATTTTCCTGAAGGAAGAAAACTGGCATCTACTTGTCAAGTTATAGAAGTCTCCTGGTAGAGTAAAGCATTTGAATTTGGCTTTGAAAAATTGTTAGAATATCAACATATAAAGACAATAGAAAAGCATTCAAGGAAGAAATAATGGCATAAGTAAAAGCGTGCAAATGAGAAAACATGGTGAATAATTGGATGGCCAAATCGCACATACTGAAGCAGGAGGAGAGGAAGAATAGTCAAGCTGTATTACTAAGAATGATTTTTCTGGAGACTCAAACTATGTCATGTATATGGACAAATGACTTAAGTGAATCTTTACATAAATTTTAACATCATCAGAAAACTTGGAAAACATACAAACACTTCTCTGGCGTGAGTCCATGAGAAGGTTTCAGTGAGAACAATTTGGCTTTTGCCAGCATTCATGAAAGGTGTGAATAAGATTCAGAACTTTTAGTAGAAAGGGAATACTCATAACACCTTTTTTATTTTTTCTTTTCTTTCTCTCTTTCTTTCTTTCTTTTCTTTTCTTTTCTTTCTTTTTTTATTTTCTTTCTTTCTTTCTTTCTTTCTTTCTTTCTTTCTTTCTTTCTTTCTTTCTTTCTTTCTTTCTTTCTTTCTTTCTCTCTTGTTGTTGTTAAGACACGGCAGCCTTTTTGGGCTTTATTAGAAAATTCTCGTGCCAGCTGTCTCTTTTCTCTGACTCACATTCACACAATATGCCTCTCTCTTGTTTCTCGTCAGCACTGCACTCAGATACTAATGAGTTTTCGGGAATAGAAAACCCAGTGGAATATTAAAATTGGAAAGAGGAGCTCATTGAGTTAATTTCGCCGAAGTGCATCACAACATACTGCAATGTTTTAAGAATGAATATTCAAATAGGAATTCAGTCATGGGAAAATTAATTAAGGAAAATGTTATTGCTAATATTGCCTTTTATGCATATACATATACAGAGACACACAACCATTTATTGGCTCCAGTGTTAACAATAATAAAAGTTAAACATTTATGAAAGTCAAACATTCAAGACCTCTTGCTCAGTTGGTGTTAAAATTTTTTAAATTAAAAAATTAACTATAATTCCAGAAAGCTGTTTCTAAAAGGCAAATTCCATCATGATACTCCTTTGCTTAAAAGTCTTTAATAAATCCAAAACATCCTTCAGAACAAAGTAAAAATCTTCAGGGCCACAGTATGGCTTCACTGTGTGGCTTACACCTGTTTCATCTCATTTAATCTATTTATATTCTTTCAAATATGTTGTGTTCTTACAAATCTCCCCATCCTTGCACACATTGTTAATTCTGTGTGTAATATTCTTTGACCATTTTCAGATGCAGTTCAGTGTCACTTTCTCCTCTCTCTGCTAAAGAAAAGGGCCCTCCTGGGTGTCCCCATATCACACTGGACTCAGTGCTAGTTAACAGTAACATTGTTCTTCTACAAAATGCTAAAGACCATGCCAAGCAATTGCATATTTTATTGTCATAGTCTGTTTACTTGGCTGCTCATCTACTAGACAATACATTTACTGATTGATTAAACAAATATTCAGCACTAGGATTCAATGGTGAATAAAAATACAATCCCAGACTTCAGACAGGTTATAGTCTAATTATACAGATAATCATTAAAGTTCCTTTGAATAATAAACTCTACTTCCTAACACCTGAACATTTTGTGAATGGACAAGTAAAAAAGTGGATGAGTATGGTATTCTATAATATGGAATTTGAGCAGAGCAGCACATTGATCATGGGAAACATGAAATTAAAAAACAATCTGATGTATCAGTAAGAAAACGGAATTTCGAACCAAAATATTGATATTTGAATCACAGTCTCTGGACTTACTAAATGTGTGACTTTGAACAAGCCTCTTAACCTCTTTGAGTTTTAACTAATTAATAAAATACTAACACCTGTTGCCTTTTAAAGTTCCAAGTTTTCATGACTGTCTTCAAACCCAAGGAAAAGCATCACAAAAAACACATTCCCAGGGAAATAGCTTTTAGAGACAAATCTAATCAATTGGCAGTTGCTTTTTGAAGCATTATGTTGAGAAGGATTCTGATAATGAGTCTAGATTCATTTCTTCTTAGGAAGAAACACTAAACACTTAGCAATGTCTGCCCGTAAGGGCACAGGACAGTGGTTATGTATATAGCCAAGTATTTGCTACCCCATAGGTAGTGGGTATCCATAGAAAGCTCTTAATGAGATGAATGATATAATCTGGACACAGTATGGGATGGAATGCAGTGGAATGGAATGGAACAGAACAGAGAGTAGAACCACAGACTGGCTAACTGACCATCAGAGGGAATCTACCTTTTCACACAGCTCTCTTAAGCTACTTAAAGTAATCTACCTTCTCCTATAGTTGTCTAGGAATGTTATATTTTTCTTGTAGACTATGAATGCCTTGTTCTTGACCCCTAGGATAGAACTGGTAATGTTTATTGGATGAATAAGTGAATGAATAAATGAATGAAAGAGTGAATACATATATAGCTCTTTTGCTTTCTCTGTATGATCTTGGACAGATCCTCAATGTAATATATCAAACTATAGTTTGATTCAAGAGTTTATAGAGCACCTCCATTAGCTATTGATCCTTACCACAATCCAGAGAGGTGGACAATGGTATGACTATTTTAAACATGAGGAAGCTGAGGCTCCAAGATTAATTGGCTTCTTGTTGTTTGTTGTTATTTTTTTAAATTTATATTTTATTCTTTTTTATGAGGCTTCTTTTGCATTTATCCTATTTGTTCATCAGTTTCCTTATAAGTGAAAAAAACAGAACATAAATCTTGATTTGCTTACCTCACTGGTTTGTAGTAAGATTCAAACCACTGTAAACTAAAGAGTACTGTTTGCATATAAGGCGGGATCTCGATAATACTTTGCTTGTTGGGAACGTTGTATTTTTTAGCTTATTTCATTCTCACAAAAACCTAAAAAGGTGGGTTTTGATATCCAAATTTTATCGATGAGGAAACTAAGTCTCAAGCCCAAGGTCCCTGAACTATCAAGGAGTAAAACTACTCTGTGTCTCTAAAACCCCATACTGTTTCTTCTAAAACATATGACCTTTCCTTTAGCAGGACACTTCTGTTACAATAATGCATTCTTTGTTTTTATTTTCCTCCAAAGACTAAAGATACTAGCTGTGGCACATGACATGTGACAACACAATTTGCTTTAAGAGAGACAGGTTGCTAGCATGAATGAGGTTCTTCACAGAACTGCACAAACCTGGAGGGGAGGAATGGCCAGAGGCAACTGGGCATGTATACCAGGGATCAGGAAGGTAGGTTCTTCTGGACCAATATGGCTGGGGCTGGGCCTGCCCTAGGATCTGAGGTTGCACAGAGTTTCTAAAATAAGGAGGGTATACAAGAGCCCTGTGAAATGCCACCTATTGAAATGCAGGTCTTACAAAATAATCCATGGCTCCCTTGTCTCCTCAGGGCCTGCAACTCTGGGCTTTGTTCCTGGGCCCACAGATGAGCCTTTTATTCTATCATCTATACAGGAAAATTATGGTTCCCTGAGGGGAAAAGTCTTGAGTCTGAGCTTGACTTTTTATCAATCATGTTAATTTAGAAATAAGCTATTGCTTTGACTTTGCATTCATCAGAGTCAAGGGTGGATTGTGTTCCTTTGGTCCCCTTTGTCCTTAATTAACAGTCATTGAATACCCATATTAATTAGTGGGGCCGAGAGATATTTTGCCTTCACCATAGTGGATAATTAAAAGTCCCATTAATAAAATAGCTGCATTCATAATTTCTATAAATATATTATGAAATAATAAACATGATTATAGGGTAGCTACCATTCCTCTCCTAGTCTCCCTTCACTGTTGTCTATTTCTAAAATCTTAGAATTGAATAGGGAAAGACAAACTAGCAAAGGTTGCAAGTAGTAACCTTGGATCTGATCACTTAGGGCGTGTAATTAACAGGATAAATCAGACAAAGACTTCTTGACAAGAGAGGAAGATTCACCTGAACTAGAAATGTGATATGGTCTTATAAACCTGGAAGTCTAGGCTCTTTGGATTTTAATTTCAAGTAAAAGTACAAGCTTAATTCTTAATTGGACTGTAAATATCTATCCTGAGTTTTCTTGGATGCTCTGACATTTTTGGCTCAACTCAATGTAGCAAATATTGTTAAGTATACAAAGTGTATTGAGCACAGTGCATGAGAGATACAGAGATTGATTAGAAAAGGTGTCTCCTTTCAAAGAGTTTGCTATCTAGTGGAATGGAAAGTCCTTTAAAAAACCAAGATGCAGGGGTGCCTGGGTCACCCAGTCGGTTAAGTATCAGACTTTGGTTCAGGTCATGGTCTCACTGTTGGTGGGTTCGAGTCCCGAGTTGGGCTCTGTGCTGACAGCTTGGGAGCCTGGAGCCTGCTTGGGATTCTGTGTTTCCTTCTCTCTCTGCCCCTCCTCCACTCACCCTGTCTCTCTACCTCTCAAAAATAAATAAACATAAAGCAAAAAAAAATTTTTTTTAAAACCCAAGATACAATGAGGATCCTACTTGTTAATAGAAGGAACAAGTCTCTACTTATAAAACATTCTCTAAATCAATGTCCCACTCCCTAATAGACTAGGCTGGGCTTTCCTTTTAGATACTCCCACAACACCCCTGCACTTCTCCAATCATATCATTTACCACATGATTCTAGTTTAATCCATAATGAAGGAAAGCTACATTATAACAGCATCTAAGTTTTTTTCTTTGTTTAGTATTCTCAATGCTGGCATATCATAGGCACTTAAATATCTATTGAATGAGTAAATGAAAGGGCATTTTAACATTAGCCAACCATCCTAATGATTATAACTATATACAGAACTAAAGCTCTAGAGGTCACAACTTTTCACAAAGATTCTCTTATTTAATATTCACAACAGCCCTTGTTCTACTTATTGAAAAAAAGAGAGACAGAGAGATGCAAAAATGATAATTTGGGAAGGTGACGGCACCAACCAGAGTGGGTGACTCAAAACCTACTGGTCTTCCCACTATAACATGCCTCTGTTCTGTTCCCTACCTAAAGTTCATCCTCTGTTCAAGGGTTTACCTGGGCTCCAACCACAAAATATCCTTCTTCTCAGAATTCCTATATGAAGTTCAACACTCAGAGAGTTCGTATTTCCCAGGTTGACATGTGCTCCTTTTTTGTCCTTGTTGGATTTGAATCCTTAAACTCTCTCCTGCTGCTGCTTGAAGACAGCTTTCTGATTCTGTCCTTACTCCCCAGCATCCTTTTGCACTTATAGGACCCCTAGTAGCCTTCATGATCACTCAACATAAAGTTTCTCAAGCATTCTGGATCAGTTACTCCTCCAGGCTTCAAGTCTTATATTGCCTTGTCTTCCTCACAGGTGTAACATATTACCTTTCATTTGCAATATCCTACCTGCAAAATCCCTCCTTGTTGAAATTCTATCCTCTCAGGACTCTACACTGCAGTCTCCCTTTCTTCACCTTTCATTTGCATTTTATGCCCCAGCAGAAGGGTTTCTACCACTGAAATTGTTCTCATTGATTTTCCCTGATAGCCTAGTTCAAGGGTTCTTCAAATGTCCTTGTTCTATTTTATTTCTCTGCATCATTCCAAATGGTGGTTGCCTGGGATCTGACCTGGGGATGGCGGAGAGGAGTGGTGTGGAGAGAGGGAAAAATTCCCTGTCTCAGTTGTGATCATGGTTTCATGGGTGTACACTATGTCCAAATAACCTGTCAAAATTTCTCACTTTAAATATGTGCAGTTTATTGTATAACAATTGTACCTCAATAGAGATGTCTTCAAAAGGTTTTTTTATGCCGGTTTTTTTTCTTTCTTTTTTTTTTTTTTTTTTTTCTAAAAACTCAGTTGGCGAAGTAGTCTCTCCTGTTTTTCTTTCTACTTATCTGACCATTTTTAAGTTTCCTGTTCTACACGGGGATGAATCCAGTTCTAGGCTTTTGGCTTGGGCTGTTTGCCTTTTACTATCATAAGAGATTGAGCCTGTCAACCTGTCTCTGAGGTGGAATCCAAACAACTAGTCAGAGAGGTGCCTGCACACCAAAGATATGCTTGCACGCCAACTTGCACAATGTACTTGGTATAGGTTTATAAAATTAACATTGCTTAAGTGCTCATGAAAGAAAGCCAGTGTGTCACTCTCAATGTCATTAACATCATATTTGTCTTCCACCTCTGCATCCTTCTTTACTTTATCATGGTCATTATCATCATCACTACATTTATTAAGTACTTAATATATGCCAGGACCTATGCTAAACATCTAGCGTGTCATTTAATCCTCACAACTACTAAAGGTGCTATTGTTATGCCCATTCTGCAGATGAGGAAATGAATTCACAGACAAGTTATACAACTTACAAGAGCTAATACTGACGGAATCCAGAGATGAGCCATAGTTATTTAACTTCAAAGATCTTTTAATCACAACACGGTATTATACTTTCGTTTCTCTGCTTTGCTTCTTCATAGAAAGTATCTGAAGATCCCAAACTAAGAGAACGTATGAAAATAGAGGGGAGGTGGGATACATCTCTCCAGCTGCTAAAAAGCCTCAGGATTACTGAAAGGGGCATCAAAAAGCACTTTATTTGGCTTTCCCCTTAATACAGAATACCCCTGTTTAGAATCTGTGCCTATATTTTTAGTGACAGGAAGCTCATGCCACCTGTCGAGACAGCCTTCATTGCTGCACAGTTCCCATTTTTGTCCCATATGAAATCAGAATCTACTTCCTATATTTCTACCCACGAGTCTAGTTCTGTTGACACCTGGTCTCCTGGCACCTTGACAGGCTTTTAGAATTCTTAAGTCTCCCCTAAAACTTATCTCTAGACTAACTAGTCCTGTCCTCCTTGGTTAACATTTAACCATAACTTGAAGACAGCTTAAGGAGAGAAGTGCCCTCTTTCCTTCAGAATCTGTACTAAACACTCCCTCATTCAGTATTCCAGTCAGGTAATTAGTCTTTGCCTTGGTCCTGGTCCCTTCCCTTTTTTTTTTTTTTTTTTTTTTTTGTCATGAACATTTATCTCTCTGCCTGCTGTCCTGGCCCCTTCTTAGAGTTGCATCCCTGTCCCATAGCCACAATATGAGGGCAGGTGTGGCTCCTTGATGCCAGAGGGCAAAAGTGGATAGTCTCTGATAAAGCTCTAAGACAGCAGATGTCCTAGAAGATTTCAGAAGAGATATCTGGCCATCTCTGCAGCTCCTATGTATTCAGGATTCTTTTACTCTGGTCAAAGGCACTGAAACAAGGTGGAAAGAGTGCTGCCCTATATCCCCCCAGCCTTCTTCCTTGGCCTTGTTCACTACTTAATTTCTGTGGGTACAGTCTTCTCAGGGCCCCATTCTCCTCCTCTCCACATCACCCAACTCCCATCCCCATCCCCTGCCCCAAGCTCATTTCAAGCATAGTCCCTTAGACAACAGGGCTCTACATTAAATATGTCTGACAGACCCACCATCTCCATTCTCATCTCCACCATCTCTTTCGAACATTTACTTCCTCTTCATTCCCTGCTGGATCTGGAAGCACACTGGACCAGCTATACTTCTTGGTCCTGCTTCTCATGTTAACTTTCTGCTCACTCCTTCTCCTAAACTTGGCCTTCAAATCCTACCACACACAATGAATTAAGGAATTCATTATACTTCCTTGCTGGGCTATATTCTAACAAAATATTAATAGTGCCTTACATATTAGTATAATATATAACCAAGGAATTTGCAAGTCCAAAAGGTTGAAGTGATTTGTCCAAGGTTACATAGTTTAAAAGTGACATTGTTGGGATTTGAACTTTTGACGGATCAAAAAATCTTTAAGATAGTTTACTATCCTGGTTATGTTCCCTTTTGTCAAAGTCCTTTTAATGTCCCATGCCCAGACCTGAATAAACCTTAACTAATTTTTTGGAATGTATATGACTTTACTGAAGTGCAGAAACATCTGTGCCAAACAAATAAGAAATTAATTTCTCAATTTTATTCAAAATGCAATGACATTTCATGCCAGGTCTTTAAAAAATAAAATCAAAATGGAATTTAAGAGGCCATTATGCTTCCTCACGAAGGAAATTCATTTAAAATTTTAGGTATAAAGTTGAATCTAATTTTAGAACCCTGTTTAATTAAGTAATCTTTCATACCTTCTATTGAGGATTTGCTCTCCCTCCTGCCTTCCCTAAAGGATTGAACAGACTTGGTAAATTTAATTTTGATAAGTTTCTGAAAATTTCCTGTATTCCCAGTTGGAAGGAGGATACAGGATGGAGGGGATAGAGGTGGGAGAGGTGCAAAATCCCATGTTATTAAAACCAGTGAGTGGAAGAGGGGCGCCTGGGTGGCTCAGTCGGTTAAACATCCGACTTTGGCTCAGGTCCTGATCTCACAGTTCATGAGTTCGTGCCCCATATCAGGCTCTGTGCTGACAGCTCAGAGCCTGGAACCTGCTTTGGATTCTGTGTCTCCCTCTCTCTCTCTGCCCCTCCCCCACTCGAACTCTGTCTCTCTCTCAAAAAATAAACAATAAAAAAACGCACAATGAGTGCGGAAAAGATACAGTGAGTGAGTATTCACTCTAGTGACAATAAAGGGAAGAGTACAGTGGTAACTTAATTCTTCCCAGAAATGCTATCCATAAAGGGATCTCTCAATATTAAAAGTCAATGGATTGAGTAGATTGCTAATCTACAACTACATTTGTGTAGATGGAACATAGTGTGAATGAGAGTTGCCTTTAAAAAAATCCATTGCTAAAATATAAAACGCATCTGAGATGTTCAACAGCAATATAACAATATAGATGGAATCAAAAAAGTCATTAATTCATTGTTCTAAACGCATTATAAAACTATATGCCCACTGTTGGTGCAAGTGCAAACTGGTACAGCCACTGTAGAAAACAGTACGGAGTTTCCTCAAAAAGCTAAAAATAGAACTATCCTATGATACAGTACGCATACATATATATAATATGATGATAAATACATATACACAGTGGAATATTATTCAGTCATAAGAAAAAATGTAAGTTTTCCATTTGCAATGACATGGATGGAGCTAGAGAGTATAAAACTAAGTGAAAGAAGTCAGTCAGAAAAAAAATACCATAATATTTCACTTATATGTGGAATTTAAGAAACAAAACAAGTGAGCAAGGGAAAAAGAGAGAAACAGCCAATTAGCCAGACAAAACAAGAAGTAGACTCTTAACTGTAGAGAACAAACTGACAGTTACCAGAGGGGAGGTAGGGAAGGGGATGGATGGGTTAAATATGTTATGGGGATCAAGGAGTGCACCTGTGGTGATTTGCACTGGGTAATGTACGGAATTGCTGAATCACTGTATTGTACACCTGAAACTAATATAACACTGCAAGTTAACTATACTGGAATTAAAATTTTAAAGTTAAAAAAAAAAAACTATATGCCCACATGGGATCTCAAAGGACTCCAAACAGTCAAAACAATATTGAGAAAGAACAACAGAGCTGGAGGCCTCACAGTTCCTGATTTCAAAACACATAATAAAGCCAGATTAATCAAAACAGAATGGTACTCGCATAAAAACAGATCATAGACCAAAGGAATAGAACAGAGAGCCCAGACATAAACCCTCAGGTATATAGTTAAATATTCTTTCACAAAGGTGGCAAGTCCACCTCTCATGCTAAGAGGATAGTCTCTACAGCGAATGATGCTGGGAAGAGGATAGTCTCTACAGCAAATGATGCTAGACATCCACATGCCAAAGAATGAAGATGGACTCTTATCTTACACCATATGCAAAAATTAACTTAAAATAGATTAAAGATCTAAACATAAGGCATGCAACTATAAAAGTCCTAGAAGAAAACATAGGGAAAAAGCCTCCTGACTTTGGAATTACCAATTATTTCTTGGAAAGACACCAAAAGCACAAGCCAAGAAAGCAAAAATAGACAATGAGGCTATATCAACTACATCCTACTTCTCCACATAGGAAAAGAAACAATGAACATAGTGAAAAGGCAACCTGTGGAATAAACAAAAAAATTGTAAAAAGATATATCAATAAGGGATTAATATCCAGAATATATAAAGAACTCCTACAACTCAATAACAAAATAAAGTGAAAAATAAATAACCCAATTAAAAAAATGGGGCAAAGGACTTGAATAAACACTTCTCCAAAGAAGACAGAAAAATGGCCAACAAGCATATGAAAAGATGTTCAACATCACTAATCATGAGAGAAATGCAAAGCAAAACCACCAAGAGATATCACCTCACATATATTAGATGACCACTATCAAATACACACACACACACACACACACACACAGAAGGTAACAAGTGTTGCTAAGAATGTGGAGATATTGAAACCCTTGCACACTGTTGATGGGATTGTAAAATCATGCAGCTGCTATAAAAAGCAGTATGGATTTTCCTCAAAAAATTAAAAATAGACTACCATATGATCCAACAATTTTACTTTGGTATATATCCAAAATAAATTAAAACAGGATCTTGAAGATCGATTTGCATATCCAGGTTTAGCGTAGCAGATTTCACAATAGCCAAGATATGTAAGCAATCTAAATGTCTATCAGTGGATGAACAGATAAAGAAAATGTGGTATATACATACAATGGAATATTATTCAACTTGAAACAAGAAGGAAATCCTGACATATGCTACAAATGGATGTGCCTTGAGGACATTATGCTAAGTAAAATAAGTCAAACATAAAAGAATGAATGCTGCATCATTCTACTTATATGAGGTATCTCAAGTAATCAATCTTACAGAAAAAGAAAGTAAAAGTGTGGTTGTCAGGGCCTGGGGGAGAGGGGTGGGAAAACAATGGGTAAAGAGTTTGAGTCATGCAAGATGAAAAAGATACAGAGATCTATTGTACAATAGTGTGCATATAGTTAACAAAACTACTATACACTTATAAGCTGCTAAGAGGGTAAATTTAGGTACTCCTTACAGTAGTTGAAAAAACTATAGTGTCAGTCATGATGCTCAGCAATGGGTCTACAACTATAAACAAAGTGAGTTGAAAGATCATGGCAGGACAGCAAGGTAGGCAGGGGCATGGGGTGGAAAACAGTAGCAGGTGGGCATGTGGATGCCATTTCAAATAGAACAACTTGAACAGAGCTACTAGGTAGGAGATAGCATAGTATATTGAGCTTACTGTATACAGTTTACTATTGGTGGAGAGTAAGAAAAAGAACCAAATCTTGGAGGGGTGTGTAGACTTTGTTAAGGATATGTAGTCCTTATTACATAGATACTTAGAAACCATTGATCTATTTTAAGTAGGGAAGTGTCATACTCAGATTTATGTTTTAGAGAAATTATATAGGAAACAGATGTGAGGAGGACATGGCTTAAAGCAGTGAAACCAGTTTGGAGAATGTTTCAACATCTAGATGAGAGATAATAAGAGATCTGGTCTAACGGAAGTATGATTAAATAGGATGAGGTAGATTAAAAAACACTTAGAAGACTAATTTGGCAGACTTGATAATTCAGATGTGAATTTAAAAGGGAAGTTAATGGTACATTTTTTTAAGTTTAACTGGGTGGACAGTAGTGAAAATACCAGACTGAGAACACTGAAAGAGGAAGAACAGATATGAGATACAGTTATTGAGTTGTGTTTGGACACGTTGAAGGTAAGGTGCAATAGACACATTAATGTTAATGTCTGACAGAAATTTGGATACATGGGCCTGAAGCTCAAGAGAAGAGTAGTTAGAAGAAAATATATTCTAGATAAAACTACATATAAATGGTATGTGAAATGATGGGAGATAATAAAGTTTAAGGACAAGGGTAGAGTAAAAAGAACAGTAAGTCGAGAACAAAAACTTAAGGAACATCTACATATAAGATGAAGACAGAAGAAGAGGATTTACAAAAGAAAGCACTGATGAAGTGACAGAGGTGTAGGAGAAAAGCCATAAGAGTGTATTGGCATGAAGTAAAACAATAAAAAAATGTTGACAGAGAAATAACAAAAAGTGTCCAATTCTAGAGTTTTCACAAGAGCTGAAAAAAAATGTCCCATATAGTTGGTAACTTGGCAATTAAGAGGTCTCTGGCAAACTAGCAAAAGCACATTCAGTATAGAGAGAGGAATGACAGTCATAATTCAAGGGACTGAAACTAATCAAAGATGAGCCAAGATCCACATGCGTTTTCAGTGATTTCCAAAAGATGAGAGCTAGGAGAAATGTGACACCAAGGAAGGGACATATTTTAAGATTTAGGGGTGACTTTTTCAAATATTGCATGATCTTTTTTCACTAGTAACTATCATTGTACACACTCTCCCAAGCTCATTTGCCCCAATTCCCCTGCCATAGTAAATCTCTACACTGCTATCAAACCCTTTAGGTGTTTGGGTCAGAATACAAGGCTGAAAATCTCGGATAAATCAAATACCTATTTTTTTTTTTTTTTTTTTACCACAGACTTCTTCGAAATGCTGATATTTACACTCAAAATTTTAGATAAAATTTCAGGAGATTCAAGAACTTTGTGAAACAGAATCTTCCCTCATATACTGTCAAGACCCTCTTTTCTAGATAATGTTGTCCCAGGATAATGCAAAGGATAGTAACAGTTATTATGAAAGTATGCTAACAATAAGCACTTACATTTTGTACTTCATAATGTAAAACACACTTTCACATTCTTTCTCTTATTTGATCCTCCCTAAAATTCACATTTTATAGATAAGGACAATTACATTACTCACTTATATCTAGTGACAGACACAGAATGTGATTCCAGGTCCCTTGACTCCAAATCTCCTGCCCAGACACTTGGGAGCATGCCACAGTGTTTGTTGAGCTGTGAGTGCTATCAGATATGGGCACTTATCACCACTGGAACTCCCATCCTACAGCTTTTCTGATGGTACCATAGACTCAGAGAGGCAAAATGATTGCCTCAAACAGCTAATGAGTGACAGAGCTTTTGTCTACTGATGCTTTATTAATCATTTTTTTTTCTTCCTTCTGGGCACAACTACTCAGAGAGAAGTAGTGGATTACTGACCCTGTCTGGGCTGGTTCTTCCATGCTCTGAGCATCATGATTTTGGGATATAAACCATAGGCCAGATCAACTCTATCTTTCTTATGCCTGTTATCTCTTCATAGAACTAGGGCTTTGATTGAATAGCCTCCTGAAAATTCATTTCTTCTTGCTTCCCCACGTGGCTTTAATTTATTGTCACAGTGACTTCTTAGAAGTTCCTTATTTCCTCTTTCAAGGACACAGAAGAAGAAAGCATAGAATTTTTCCTTCGTAAATAAGGCTGTTCCTTTTATTCATTGTTCCCTGTGTCCATTAAACAACCTCCATCCATCTATATTTAGTTGTTATTGATTCTCACTTAACTGTCTTGTTCCTCCCAGACTCTGGAAAGCACTTCAACTCTGTAGAAACTGAATGTACTACTTCCTCTGATCTCAAGCCACAGGCATGTGCAGTGTAAACACTCTATCTTTCCCCTGCCCCTAGGGTCAGTCTCAATAGAAGAGTGGGGTAGGGGTTGAGGTAGGATTCCTATGTAAGAGGGTATTGGACTGGGAGTCAAGAGACCCTGACAAAAGCCCCAATTCCAGCTTGTCCTAAGTGCTATAATCTTGTGGGCTTAGATTCCTTATCTGAAAAACAAAAGGATTTGTATTAGATAATCCTAAAAGTCCTTTAATGCTTCCTTTCACAAATTACATTTTATGTTGCACACGTATCTATTGGATAATATTAATACAATGTAAAATTATAAAGTATTGGGAAATTATCTTTTTTAACATTTGTTTATTTTGCGAGAAAGAGAGAGAACACATGCACATACAAGCTGGTGGGGGGGGGGGAGAAGAAGAGAGAGAAAGAGGGAGAGAGAGAGAGAGAGAGAGAGAGAGAGAGAATGAATCCCAAGCAGGCTCTGCTGTGTTGTCAGCACAGAGTTGGCGCAAGGCTTGATCCTATGCACCATGAGATCATGACCTGAGTGGAAATCAAGAGCCAGACACTCAGCCAACTGAGCCACCCAGGCACCCTGGAAAAGTTTCTTAGAAATGGAAAATCTCTTCATTGATATACTCATTGCTCTGATGATGCAATGACTGAATACCTGGATCTCCACAAACCTCCAAGTCCTTGTACCTTCACATCAGGAAAGATGTGTTCTCTCCCAATCCTTGCTCTGCTTTAGCTACGAAGCAAAGCTACCAGAAAAATAAAGTTAATGAGGAGGCCATTTCAGCCTTAAACATGGGGAATTAGAAGGAAGATTTAGGGAGTAAGTTTTGGCATTAGCCAAAAGAAGCAGAAAAGAGGCACAGTTCAGAGAAGTAGTCAAAATTACTTTAGAACCTGAGTTGAGAGAAGTAGTCAAGGAATGGTTGAAAACCATTGGACAGAGGGACTCCTGCATGTTTTTTGGGACAAGGATAAAGTTCTAGAGTTAATAATCAGCTTTTCTGTTCCTGAGACAAAAGTAAATGCATTGAATTCTAGCAAGTGGTTCTGAGATTTAGGAAACCTCTTATCACTGGGATGGCTCTGTGAGAGGGAATAACCTTAGGAACAAAAGATCTATTAAAATTACTATCACTGTTATTATTATTACTTCTCCTATTGCCTACTTTTCCTAACTGTTCTTTTCTTTGTGTGTATTTTTTATCTCTGCAATTAAGGCTTTGACCCTTCCCAAACACAACCCCCTTCCCTGACACTTCCCTTGTACATATTCTTTTACTGCATTAATAGAAATATCTAGAGTGTCTAGAATGAAAAAGATGAAGGTTCTGCTCCACCCTTCCCCCAGGGAGTAGGCTTTAGGACTTTGGCTTCCATTCCCATACCGTAAGCATGTCCACGACAAAAAGTCCAGCAGAGATGATGAGGATGGGGATGGATACATTTCCAATAATTCTGGAAAGAGTAGAAAGAAATAGAAAAATAATAACCCCCAAAGGAGAACTAGGATCAATGGGTGAAATTTTTTGAGTATCAGACTTTTGCTGGAAAGGAAAGGGAGGAAGCAGGAGCCAGGTAGGTGGAATAGGAAGTGGGGGAACAAACTTATTTGAAGGATTGTCCCCTTCCTCTTCCTCCCCAGTCCATGGAGAATTGATGACTTGAAGACTAATGCGCTATTCCTTAGAGAAAAGAAAATTCTGGCATGGATCCTGCAGGTATTATTATCCGAGGAGGCCCAATTCATCAAAGAAGACTAGGAATTGTCTCGAAACTTTGAGTAGGGGTGAGGTGTAATACAGGCTTGGGTGATGACCTTGTCATTGGAACATTCTAGCTGGACCCAGTTAGAGTGAGCTCTATGAGTGTCAGTATCCAAATTCTCTTACCCCATGCTATATAACCAATTATTTAGCAAAACTGATTAAATAGAAAGACAGAGTTGGAAAGGCAGCTCAAAAAGCAGAATGATGCTCCTTTGAGAGAAATCAAAAGCCAGGATGGTTTTCCATTAAGTTCATGCACCCCTGCCAAACAAGAGCCAGAAAACATACAAAAGAAACCTCTTTACACATACACTCACCATTCACCGAGCCTCTTCTTGCCCTTTCGTAGTCTTGACTCTCTTGGCAAATGACTTGGCTATGTATGCTCTTGATATTTTCCTTCACTTTCTTCTCCAACTCTTATTTCTCTTCCTACTACTATTTTAACTAATGATAACAACAGCTATAATTTTTAGTTAATCTAGTTTTCTCCATGGCTTCTTCTGAGTAAATATATAGATAGACGGGATCTAGATCTAGATCTAGATATACAGATATGTATATCTAGATCTAGATATACAGATATGTATATCTAGATCTAGATATACAGATATGTATATCTAGATAGACGGGATCTAGATCTAGATCTAGATATATAGATATGTATATATAGATACAGATATGTAGATATAGATGATATAGATATAGATATAATGTATTCACTCAGTTTATTTTTTAGATTCTCTTATGCCAATGAGTTGATTTTGGTGTTAACTCTTTTTTGCAGAGGAGGAAACTTAGGCTAGAAGAAATTTTGTACTTTGTGCAAAATCATGCAAGTAGAAAGTGGTGGAGCCAGGTTTCAAGAGAGATCATCTCTCTGACTTGAAAGTCCATGCTTTTCCCCCTAAGCTATAATGTCTCACTAGTAATTTATTTCTTCTCAATAATAATTCTGATGATTTTGATTCTCCTTGTCAGTATTACCTCCTCAGTCTACCTTGGCTGACTCCTGAAGTCCTATCCTATCAGCTTTGCTCCACTACCATCACCCCTACCCTTACTCCCACCTCCACAACCATCTTCTCTGCAGGCAGTTCCCAGACAATAAGAACTGAAGACCTGAACATTCGAGGAATTCAAAGCAGAGTTTTAGGACCAAATTGCTCCTTTTGTGGACACATGATGCCTGTCTCAGAAGATGCATGCTTGGCTGCTGCCTAAAATGGGGGGAGGGTCCCCAGAATTTGACATCATTGTTATCTGAACACAGTGCCTTTTTCCCACAGGGCTGCTGGTTATATGAGTAATGAGCAGACTTAAACTATAAAAATAAAATTAATTCAAGTCATTATTCCAAAGAAACCCAGAACAGGGTCATGCCTGATTTGGCATCTAAGGAGAGAAATTTATTCGTGATATGTCAGAACTCAGCTCTTGTTGGACTCACACATGTGTGCAGGCACGCACATTCACAAATACAACCTCCCAACCCTGAAGCTATTTTCCAAGAAAACCAGATGAAGAGAATCTTCATAATCAGAAGCCAAGAGTGAGTCAGTGTCGGGTAGAACAACTGAGTAGATAGTCCTAGTGGGAGGAATGCCAGGACATGTGAAAAACAAAAGCAGTGAGTTCAACCATGGGAACCTTGGAAAGTTGCCTGGGACCTTGGAAACCATTTAATCCAGCTCTATTAACACATATATTCCAGTAAGCTAAAATGTTCCATTAGTTTAATATTTGAAACAACTCAAACAAATAATTATAAAATTAACTGTAGATATTTCTGACCTGGTTAAGAAATGAAACATGTATCATCTTAATTTTAGATTATATCAGATAAATGAGTTTGAAATGAAACGTAGGTCATGTTTTTAAGTCAAGGAGCAAAGGAACAGATGAAACAGTAACTTTCTATCTGTGCAGATTTAATTTTCTTCTTGAACTATATTTTGGTTAAAGAAAATATTTCTACTCCCAATAATAGTCATTCTCTGCTGAACTTCTGTCAACATGAAGTTTACAATTAAAAGCCAAGATGTGGATATCCCAGTGGGGCAAGTGTGGATGGAGCAGGGTCTTCTTCCTCATTCTCAGCACTGTTTCTATCGATACAGAAAAATGTATTTAATAATGGAAGTATTAATAAAGGATGTTATATTAATGGAACAGCAAAGCCTAGGCTAGCCTGGTAATGAGTAATTTGAGAGGTAATATTACTGACAGTGCCAGGCATGATCAGGGAAGGGCAGGTTGCCCACTAAGGATTGTAAGGTGAGAACTGGTTAGATATGAAGCAGAAGTGGTCAGCTGGGAACAGTTAATGAAGATCTTGACTGCCATGTCTACAAACAGGAAATTTAATTCTCCAGGTGAAGAAAAAACGTTGGTGTGTTTTCGGAAAGGGATCAACATGATATGATTTGTGTTTTTGGTAACTCATACTAGCAGTAAATGGAGAATAGATTTGAAGGTGATTAACTGAAGGTAAGGAAATCAATCAGAAGGCTGGTGTAATAATCCATGCAAGAAGATAAACTTCATGAGAGTACTTAATATTCCCAATGTATCACTGCTATATGTATTCTCAGGACCTAAAGCAAAGGATGTGCCCATTAAATAGTTGTTAAGCAAAAAACGACCTACACTTATGTCCAAGAGGGAAGTGAAAGAGAAAGATAGGTTAGGGGGTCAGATTTGTGGCAGACCACACTCATCCATAGGTTTCCAGACAACTTTTTTTTTTCCAGATCATTATCCAGAATGTGCCAGCTAGCTGCCTAGATTAAGCTACTTTTTATTAAGTATTTATCATGCCCAGATCCCCAGGCTTAGCATCATTGTGTACACATGATTTCATTTAATCTCTTTGAAAAAAAGCAGGAATTAGATATTGTTATCTCTAATTTATGTGTGGACAAAATGAAGTATCTGCCTCAGGTCATGTAGCTACTACCAGGATTTGATTGCAAGACTGATTCTAAAGCCTGTGACTTTTCCACTATTCTCAGAGGAGCATGTGTCACTTGCCTTATTAAACAGGGGGTTTTATGTATCCCATTTCCATACACATTCCAAAAGAAGCCTCTAATTCATAGCTTCCACAAACAACAGCAGCACATTTTGAAAATTTGTGCAAATGTGTTTTTAATAAACTGCCTCAAAATTTTCTGTATGCCTTAATAAGCTTTTGTATCCTCAGGAGGTCTTATTAGATAAAGATAAGATGTTTTATAAAGTCCCCCACCCCTAACTACTTGAAGATGCATTAATCATTTTAAATCTCCCCCAAAATCATGGGCAAAAAGTCATATTGGGCAAAGAAAGTCCCCCACCCTTAACTACTTGAAGATGCATTAATCATTTTAAATCTCCCCCAAAATCATGGGCAAAAAGACAGTGCCTTAATGAATATAAATGCTACCCATTCCCTCACGAAATACCTTTGGATGAACTTCCACAAATACTGAACATGAAGTGGACCCAGAAAATCCTGTAAACAAATAATAGATTCTACCTAGCCCTGCTGCAAGTTCTATCTGGTTATAATTCTACCCTTTCTTTTGCTCCAGCTTTCTCTTACTAAAGTTATTTGAAAGTGTATTGCTTTTCCATCCTGAAAATGCTATTTTACACTCCTTTGTTTCTAATAGGGCCCTGGAAAGAGCAACATAATATATTTTTTCCTTCCAGATGTTTCCCTTTCCTCTTTAGAAAATGAATTTTCCACCTATCATTTCAAAGTACCCTGTCAAATGGTATCCTGCTTATGGCCCAAGTGCATCCCCAGCACAAAGGCAAAGATGTCTCTTAGGGAGGAAAACAACAATATTCTATCTAAGCCATGTAATTGCTTTTAAAATGTGCATTGTTTTTATTAGTAGCCCTTTTACTGCTGTCATAGGATGATCATACTCTTTTTGAAATGTCTCTTTTATTTTCCATTTTTGTCTTGGGAAAATATTTCAATTATAGAAATACTCAGTTGAGTTAGACAGTTTTCATTGATTCACAACCAACCTACCATTTCCAAATTTTGGGGAGCTGATAGAATGAATAGACTGAAATTTACTTTTGTCAAAAGCCAAAAAAAAGTAAAAAGGCTATGAGGGAGATTAACTAGTTGTGCCTATAAGATCACACACAGCTCTGTGCTTATTTTATCTGTAAAATAGGGATAATAATGGTCATATTTCAAGGTTTTTGTGAAAATTAAATATATGTGAAAATGTCTAGCATAGTTCTTGGGTCACTAGAAAAATTCAACAAATAGTAATAATAGTAACAGTAATAGTTGTTATTGCTGCTATTTCAAGAAAAACACTTAAACTTTTATTCTTTATTTATCAAACATTTACTGATCATAGATGACACAGTCCCCCATGAAAGAAGCTGTCAGTGTAGTGAGGGAATCAGACAAATAAAAAGTTGACCACTATGTGATGTAATAACTCTTATAACAGAAGTACCTAAGGACTGTTCTATGAACATAATGTAGCAATTTAAAGGCCTTATGTTTATATAGCATTTTACAATTTTCATAGTATTTTCTCACAACAACTGTTTGAAGTAGGTTTGAACTACCCAGTTTTAAAGATAATCATCATCAACTTCACCCTGGAAGCTACCATTTGCTACGTGACTCCTGTGCCTGGCCCTGGGCTAGGAACTATACATGTATTATGTCACTCAGTCATCACTGGAAACCTGCAAAGTACCTACTTTGATTCCCCATTTTACATATAACAAAACTAAAATTCAATAAGTTTTCTTGACTTCCCTTAGTTACACAACTAGTAAGTGATATAGTCCAAACATGGACATAAATTTGTCTGTTTCCAAGTCATTGTCTTTTCTCCATATTTGAGTAATAGATACAAAGTAGCTCAGAGAAAATTACATTGGGGATCAAGAAGAGGAAACGTTTCTCTCAATATTATCTAATATATCCATTTTGAATAAATAATCCAAAAGAAAGGGTGACAACTAACACCCTGAACAAGCTCTATACTAAATGTAGAAGTCACCCTTCTAGATTTGTCCCATTAGTTGGCATTCAACAAAGCTGGGGCATATCAAGAGTTTCACAAACAAAGGGCCTTTGGAGAGGGTATTATTATACCATATCAGATAACCTATGGTTGAATTTTAACATTGACATTGACAATTCTGATATTCAGTCTTTCAGAAACTATATTGGCCATCCAGAATAGAGAATAAAAAACTTGATGGCTGCCAACTAAAACCAAATGTTTAAACAAGCTTCTAACTCTTAGACAACAACGTTAGAAGTGTTAAGAAAACCCTAAATTATGCAGTAGTCCTCCCTTCACCAGGGTGGGGGGGGGGTATGGGAGATACTTTCCAAAACCCCCAGTGGATGCCATTCTAAAATGTATCTTGGAAACTCAAGCACCCTGGAACTTTGAGTGAATTAAGGAGTTTTAGATCTGGACAGATAAGTGTCTATACCTCCTCAGAAAGCCACTCTATCTTCTGCAATCCACAGAGCTCTCTAGCTCTGCATCTTAAGGTGTTCTCTCCAGATCAGACACAAAAGGCTCTGATCATCTGATGCAGCCAACCATAAGAGATAGGTCCTATATCCCAAACCTGGGTGTTACCCCTCAAGAGCTTAGTTGTCATTTACTTTGTACACCAAGACTTTTTAATCAAGATTATAAATTCAATCCAGTTTAACAATTATATATTAAGATCCTAGGTTTTCCTAAAAGCACAGAAATAAATAAGGCTCTATGTTCGGAATTGAAGACTACTTGGGGACATAAGCATCATATAGTGAAATTATGGTGATAGGGGTATGTCAAGGGGGATTGCCCATGGCAGGACTCATCATTTGTTTGGTAAAGAACCTGGGTGATACTGGCCAGTGGAGAGTGGGAGGGGACAAAGAACAGGAAGAAAAGAGATAGGGGAACAACTTAGTTACCTGCTTATCATCCAGTGTACAATGCCAAGGTGGGGCCAGTGTGACTGAGGCAGACTTTTGGCCCATGGACCTAATGTGGCAAGCAAGTGGCATGGATATGGGATCTGAGTAACAGGTAAGGCTAAAATCAAGCTGGCAGTAAAGATTCTGGGAGACCAGTTCATTGAGGAAAATGCGAGACATTTTGCCTCTCTAGAAGATGGGATTGACTTGAGGTTGGTATAAGAACTCCAGTCAAACAAGTTGGGATTCAGACTGAAGCACTAATCTTATCCTGTGGGAAATTAGAGTTCTGGATAACGAAATGGAGGCAGAAGTCCAATTGCTTGGGTAGATAAAGGCTCTCCATGACCAGGAAAATTGCTATGGTTCCCCACATATCCTCATGCCCAGACACATTGAGGACTGTATTTATATCAGCAAGATTAATTTCATACACCATTTTTTCCTGTTTGGAAAAAGATTAGAATAGGATCTTGACATGAAAGCCTTGAAACTGAATGGGTAGAGAAGGGATAAAGGTGATATGAAATATGTTTGTTGTTGAAACACTTTTGAAGGCTGGGAAAAAGCAATTCACAGCCTCTTTCCTATCAAGACAAAGAGGAGTCATTTTTATAACTGTAACAATAGAAATTTGAGAAAGTAAAGAACTCACTCCACTTTTTTCCACCTGAACTTCCCTAATCTTCTACTTACAGGTAGATTCATGATTTTTTTTTTTCTCTTAGGAGAGCCACAAGAAACCTGTCAGAAATATTCCAGCATATGCAAATCCTAACTAGACAGACAAAAATACTCTTTGTTCTGTTCCTCATGTGCTCTGTGGGAGTTTTACCTTGTTTGCATGATTGATCAGTTTGCATGTTACTTTTCAAAATCACTTTTCAAATGGAGACATGAAGTAGAAAGCAAGAGGAGGACTATCAAGGCCTGGGCTGAGTGAAAGGGTACCCAATCCAGGATAAGGTTTATAATCAGCTTATGAATATTTCTCCTGCACAAATCAGATGGTCACTATTAGGGGCAGTGTCTGCAGCCTCCCTTATATGGGCAATGGGAGAACAAATTTCCCAAAGATATACTGTAAAGTGAACAGGCTCTCTGTTTCTTCTAATGTCTAAATACATAAGATATGTATATACTGCCAAGGCAATGCAAGCCAGCATCCCTAAACTTTCTCAAGATTCATTTGCCTTTGTTACCACGAGTTCATGATGTTTCCAGCCCTTCCCACTGTGCAGTTTCTGCACCCTTTCCCAGGAGCTCTCTCCATATCTAATGTCAAGAAAGAACTTCCATAATTCTTCAGAAGGGTCCCCCTCTTTGCCCAACTCCAGACACAATGTGTTTCTTGTATGTAAACCACAGGAAAAATAATCCACTGCCTGAGAAGCACTGTTCTCGGGATCACTTGCCACAAAATATTACTTTTGGGGGGGTTTTATGTCCTCGTCTTAATCTTCACCTCCACTGTCTTTGTCCAAGCTTCACAATCTCTTACCTATATTACTGAAGTAGTTGTATAACTTGCCTTTCTGTGGCCATTATCTCCTCCTTTCCCTGCTTCCCCAACCTCTTCCTCCCTTCACCCCAAGCTTCTTATTCCTTATTCTGTTGATAGTGATTCCAAAGTACAAATATGAAAATGTAACTTGCTTTATTAAAAAACCATGAGCATACTTAATCAAATGCTAATGAGAGGAGAAAAGGAAAATAAGAACATTTTTGAGCATCTGCAATTTGTCAGACTCTGTGCTAGATCTTGTTTTATACATTACTGCTCCTTATTCTCACAAAACTTCAACATAATGTAGTGTTAGCTCTCTTTTATTCTGAGGAAACTAAGGTTCAGGGAGCTTATATAATGTATCCAAGGTCGTATGACTAATAGATTCAGTACACAGCATCTGAGGTCTGCAGGCATGTATTGACTTCACTTTCCCAGTATCAGTTCTAGATTCTAGAGATGTATAGATGCAACAAGATATTTGACTATCTCAGACTCTGAGAAGTCCACAATGGAGGAGACACTCAAACTAATAGTAAATTATAATACAATATGGAAAGCGCAATGCTGAGTGACAAAATCAGAGTTTGAACTCAAGTCTCTCCTAGTTAGGCCATGGTTGCCAATTTTTGAAAAGATGGGAGACTTTCAAATGTTGAAACTTTCAAATGTTAAAACTTTCCTTAAACTTTCACATGATAGTATTTGTATTTTTACTCAGGAACTATGCAATAACAAAAAGTTACAATTAATTCAGTGAAGTTTTCAAATGAATTTGCATTTTATTAATAACAAAAGCAACAATGTCTATTTGAATCCACATCTTTCTGAGAGATACTATTATCTCAGTTAATGTACTGACAGTGACTGCACGGCAGCATCTGAATTTAGGATCCCCTTGCAAAAACCTTCATAACTACTACCCAAAGTAATCTACAAATTCAACGCAATCCCTATCAAAATAACACCAGCATTCTTCACAGAGCTAGAACAAACAATCCTAAAACTTGTATGGAACTAGAAAAGACCCTGAATAGCCAAAGCAATCTTGAAAAAAGAAAACCAAAGCAGGAGGCATCACAATCCCAGACTCCAAGCTATACTACAAAGCTGTAATCATCAAGACAGTATGGTACTGGCACAAAAACAGACACTCAGGTCAATGGAATAGAATAGAGAACCCAGAAATGGACCCACAAATGTATGGCCAACTAATCTTTGACAAAGCAGGAAAGAATACCCAATGGAATAAAGACAGTCTCTTCAGCAAGTGGTCCTGGGAAAACTGGATAGCAACATGCAGAAGAATGAACCTGGACCATTTTCTTACACCATACACAAAAATAAACTAAAAACGGATGAAAGACCTCAATGTAAGACAGGAAGCCATCAAAATCCTTGAGGAGAAAGCAGGCAAAACCTCTTTGATCTTGCCCGCAGCAACTTCTTACTCAACGCATCTCCGGAGGCAAGGGCAACAAAAGCAAAAATGAACTACCGGGACCTCATCAAAATAAAAAGCTTCTGCACAGCGAAGGAAACAATCAGCAAAACTAAAAGACAATGGATGGAATGGGAGAAGATATCTGCAAACCATATATCAGATAAAGGGTTAGTATCCAAAATCTATAAAGAACTTATCAAACTCAACACCCAAAAAACAAATAATCCAGTAAAGAATTGGGCATGTCTTTCATGTCTTTCATGAATAAACACTTCTCCAAAGAAGACATCCAGATAGCCAACTGACACATGAAAAATGCTCAACATCACTCATCATCAGGGAAATACAAATCAAAATGACAATGAGATACCACTTTAGACCGGTCAGAATGGCTAATATTAACAACTCAGATGATAACGGATGTTGGTGAGGATGCAGAGAAAGAGGATCTCTTCTGCATTGTTGGTGGGAATGAAAGCTGGGTGCAGTCACTCTGGTAAAGAGTATGGAGGTTTTTCAAAAAACTGAAAATAGAACTACCGTACGACCCAGCAATTGCACTACTAGGCATTTATCCAAGGGATACAGGTGTGCTGTTTCAAAGGGACACATGCACCCCAAAGTTTATAGCAGCACTATCAACAATAGCCAAAGTATGGAAAGAGCCCAAATGTCCATCGATGGATGAATGGATAAAGAAGATGTGGTATGTATGTGTGTGTGTGTGTGTGTGTGTGTGTGTGTATATACACACACACACACACACACACACACACACAATGGAGTATTACTTGGCAATCAAAAAGAATGAAATCTTGCCATTTGCAACTATGTGGATGGAACTGGGGGGTATTACACTAAGCAAACTTAGTCAGAGAAAGAGAAATATCATATGACTTCACTCAAATGAGGACTTTAAGACACAGAACAGATGAACATAAGGGAAGGGAAATAAAAATAATATAAAAACAGGGAGGGGGACAAAACATAAGGACCCTTAAATATGGAGAACAAACAGAGGGTTACTGGAGGGGTTGTGGGGGGGGGATGGGCTACATGGGTAAGGGGCATTAAGGAATCTACTCCTGAAATCGTTGTTGCACTATATGCAAACTAATTTGGATGTAAATAAAAAAAATTAAAATAAAATAAAATAAAACAAAACAAAACAAAACAAAAAACCTTCATAGCTACCCCTGAGACCTTAGCAAATTCACTAAGAATGAATGCCAGCTTTGTAACCTCCTCTGACATAATACCCTTCCTCACAGGGCTCTGCACTGTTGACAACTAGAGAAACAGGATGAATAATACTTGTGTGGAGGTCAAATAAGCACATGCCTTTGCCAGACTCTGGACAGTAATGGGAAGTCTTTGGCCCCTCCTCTAACCCACCTAGATATCCAAGCATGGGAAATGAAGAAGTAGGAAGGTAGGGAACTACAATGTCTTAGTGTCTGCTCTGTGCTAGTCAAATAATTTATCATCTAAAAGTTACATTGAGTCTGGTGTTTAAAGCCTTTCTGCAGAATCTTGCCTTCCCGCTTTTAGCCTGAGTGCCTGCCTTTCCCTTCCTTCACCCATTTACCTTCTATTTTCCTCAAACATACTTTGCTCTTTTACCTCCCATTGCCTTTGCTAAAGCTATTATTTTGCCTGGAAAATACATGACTAGCTCTTATTTTTTATCCTGCTAAAGTCTCTCATGCTTTAAGATCTAACTCCTCTCCGAAGCTATCACCAATCTATACAGGAAGCTGTTCTTTCTTTCCTCTATGCCACACTTAATTTTCCTTTCATTTATATCATTGAGCACATTACGTCATATACATTTGTTTATAGATGTGTCTTTTATCACTGGCCCATGCTCTTTTTCGGGCTGGGACTACCTCTTATTTCTCTTAAATCCCCAGTGTATAGTATTGTACCTGGAGCATTATATGCATCCGATAAAAGGTGAATGAATGAATGAATGAATGAATGAATAAACAAATGCATGTTTAATAATCTTTAGTTGCATGTGTAATCATTGATGTTCTTTTCTGCTTCATTCTGTCTGTCCTGTCATTTGTCACTTTCTCATCCATTCATCTGTTGAGTTGATTATAAAAGCCTAGGATTTAAGTGTTGGAAGAGACCTTAAAGACCATCTAATCTGATCTTCCTAGTAAGGCAAAAATCCCCTTTCTGTGATTAGGAGTCATTTGTTCTCTGATAGGATACGTTTAGTGACAGAGAGTTCACTGCAATTCAGTCATTTTTTTTTTAACGTTTCTTTACTTTTTTTGGGACAGAGAGAGACAGAGCATGAACGGGGGAGGGGCAGAGAGAGAGGGAGACACAGAATCGGAAACAGGCTCCAGGCTCTGAGCCATCAGCCCAGAGCCCGACGCGGGGCTCGAACTCACGGACCGCGAGATCGTGACCTGGCTGAAGTCGGACGCTTAACCGACTGCGCCACCCAGGCGCCCCAATTCAGTCATTTTTAAATGATTTAATTATTAAGAATGTCAAACTATATCATTCTATCATTTCTCTTCCAGTGAGACTATTCCTGCCCTCTTAAAATGTACTATTTACATGTATTTTCTCCTTCAAATTACATCCTTTCAGCTACCTAATAAAAGACTGAGAAATTAAGGAGTCGCTTGTGCAAGCCATTCTGGGACCTCAGAAACTCTTATAGGTTTCTGAGATCGAAGCTGATAGTTGTAGAGATAGCTGGCAGGGGTAGGCAGGTTCAGTGAGCAAGAGACTGGCAAATGCAGGCTGAACCCTTGAAGGCACCAGGAATCCAGGTGGTGGAGGGAACCTAGGTGGCACTCTAAGCTAAAAGCAGGGGAGGCAACATAGGCAAAAACATGGTGTTCATAAGAGCAGTCCAGCAATCTGGAAAGATAAAGTGCGAAATGGGTCCTAGAGTGACAAGTGTGAGGCTAGGCAAGTCGTCAGAAAGCTGAGTATTAGAGAGATGAAGTGAGCTGCTCAAAGTCACGTAGCCAAGACCTTCCTAATTCAAGTCACCCTTGTTTGTCAAATAGTCTTTATACTGTCTCACAACAACTTCTCAGCTCACTGCTAGTACCAGCCACAAAGTGATGATTCAAAATGACTTACTAGATTGAGTTCTGTTTCCTCACTGAACCTTCACATTATGGTGGCTCCCTCCATTAGCCCCCCTGGCTGGATTCCTAAAACAGATTTGTACCACAAGAGCACTCAGGTCCTAGCTTCCAAGTCAGAGGCCCACCCAGCATTCCTGCACAACTCCCTTTTCTACGATGCACAGGATTATCACCCACCATGGGTCAACACATTCTTCTTTAAACATACTGGTTAATCAGGGGCATCTGGGTGACTCAAGTCGATTAAGCGTCCGACTTCATCTTAGGTCATGATCTCACAATTCGTGGGTTCCAGCCCTGTGCTGACAGTCAGAGCCTGGAGCCTACTTTGGATTCCGTGTCTCCCTCTCTCTCTGCCCGCCTCCCCCGCCCCCCAACACACACACTTTATCTCTCCCTCTTTCAAAAATAAGTAAACATTTAAAAAAAGTTTAAAAAATATTTTGGCTAATTAGTCTTAATGGATCTGAAAACATTTTCAAGGATGATTTTCCATATCTCTTTTCCTTTTTTTCATTTTTAAATTTTTTTAAGTGTTTATTTTTGAGAGACAGAGCGTGAGTGCAGGAGGGGCAGAGAGAGGGGAAGACACAGAATCCCAAATAGGCTTCAGACTCTGAGTTGTCAGCACAGAGCTGGATGCAGGGCTCGAACCCACAAACTGTGGGATCATGACCTGAGCTGAAGTCAGACGTTTAACTGACTGAACCACCCAGGAGCCCTTAAATCTCTTTTCTAATCAGATTTGTGTTTACTTCAGAAAAGCTCATTTCCATTGTTGTAAGTTACTGGTAGATACCTCATTTCCCTAATTTTATAATACATATATAAATCTCAGACTGTTCTCCTGAAAAAGATACAACAAAAATAAAGGTAGAACAGGCCTATTGACAAAACTTCCTCCATGACATGAATTCCAATCGACTTTTCCAGTTTCACTTCTTGCCACTGTCCCTAAGAGCACCCCCTGGGTGCTCAATTCTCTATTCCATCTTGAAGGCCTTAGAATGGCTAAAGTTTCTCCTAAATTATCCTTTTGTCAAGGTTGGTGAGTTGAGATGGTAGTGTCTTTGCCAAGGTCATGCAGAAAATTAGCATTGGGAAAGAGGTTAGAACCTGTGGATTTTGCCATGGCTTTACCTTGAGGCATGATACTCATGAGAACTTCTGTGAAAATGGTGGGGAAAAATATATAGTATATGATGCAATATATTTAAGGTAATGCGTGCCCCATGTGAGACTTAACCTGCACCAAAGATTTCTACATTTGTTAATGTAGGCAAAAGATTCAATACAAACATAAAATAAAACCTTCCACCCCAAGGCAATGCCCAGAGTCCCTGAATAAATGAAATAATTACTGCTCCCAGCAGAGCCAGTAGAAGTGACTGCACTGAAAAAGCAGTTAATTTCTGGGCAATGTGTTTAACTCACTCTCTGTTGATCACTTTCTTGGGGGCCATTCAATCAGCAGGAAAGCTTGGCTGTCAGAGATTCCAGAAATGTTCCTTTGATACATACTGAGCAAGATACTTGCATTGTTTTCTATCAGCCAATCTAACAACATTGCCTCACTTTTCTTTGAAATCCAATGTAATAAATATTTATGTGTGTTTAGGTAAGGAAAAAAGGACTCTTACCTTTTATGTCATAAACTAAGAGTAGTTTCAAAACATTTTAGTTGTATGTATGTATGTATGTATGTATGTATGTATGCATACATGTATGTATGTATGTATGTATTCTTTTTCAGACAGGCAGAAGGAACTTTAGATCAGCATGAAGCAAGGCTGGGTAATAAATATCTGGCCCATATATAGCTATTAAAGCTCACTGATCCTCTTTTAAGTTAAGCTACAGTAAGGTCACCTTGATTGCAATATCTCAGACACATTGTCAAATAGCTATAAGCTTTGATCTCCATGTCCTGAACCCATTGTTCTTGGGACTGAAATGAACTGGAACTTAGAAACCAAAATAAATCTCTCAAAAATTGAATGATGCTTCCTTGCTCCCTCTTGTCTTTGCTGGTCAGTCTTGTCTGCGTGAAATTGTTTCCCTATTTCTCCAGTCCTTATTCATCATTGTATAGTGGAGTGAGCATGGACCTTGTCATCATGCTAGGTTTGAATCCTGGCTATGCTACTTGCCACCTACCTTGCTTGGAGTGAGCTATTTAATCTTTTTAAGATTCAAGTTTTCTTTCTGTAAAAAAGAAGAATACCTATCTCTGAGGATTACAGAGAAGATTACATTTGAAAACATCTATTACAGAGCTTAACACACTTCTTAGCATGTAGAATATACTCAATAAATATTACTTTTCTTATTCCACCATATTGCCTACCATAACATCCAGTAGTTCTTCTCAGAATAGAGTCAAGTATCTTCAGCAAATATGGCACCCCCCACCCTAAAAACCTCCTTAACTCCTACTCTGCGATTCTCCTCCGAGATGACTGTCTTTTGGAGCATAGATAATAGATTCAATCTCCCAGATCCCCCAATTCCAAGCTATGTGAACTTAGACAAATCAGTTAACTTTTCAGAGACTCTGTTTCTCCATCTTTAAATAGGAATGTTACCTGTACCATACGTTTGTTATGCTGTGAAGATTAAATGAAAGGAAACCATGTTGTGGCAAAACTGATCCATCACAAACTGCAACTTAAAAAAAATTTTTTTTAATGTTTATTTATTTCTGAGACAGAGAGAGACAGAGCATGAGTTGGGGAGGGGCAAAGAGAGAGGGAGACACAGAATCTGAAGCAGGCTCCAGGCTCAGAGCTGCCAGCATAGAGCCCGACGCAGGGCTTGAACTCACAAACCGTGAGATCATGACCTGAGCCGAAGTCAGTTGCTCAACTGACTGAGCCACCCACGCGCCCCACAAACTGCAACTTTTAAAATTAATTGCTAAGAATGCATTATGGTTGCTTTGTCTGCACAGTCTAAGCTATAATCTAAGGGGCAGAAACAAAAAAACAAAAAAAAAACAAAAAAAAAACATAAAACACCTGTTCTCTGGCCTCCAGAAGCTCACAAAGACAATATATTCAGTAAATTAAATGCTACGGTATACTTGGGGAAGGGTCTGGAAATGCATTTAGAGATCTCTGACTACAGTGCATTAACTAATAAAAGAGTTTCATTATGCTATAAACCATAAAAGATAACCATCCTGGCATCATAAAAAGACTTTTGTTTCAAAACAAAAATAGCAATTAGATATAAGCATTTTAACTGGGCATAAAGGTCACATCCAATTCTCTGCAATGATGGGATCTCCTCTTCAACACCCTATACAGATGACAGAGTGCTCTATGCTTTCAGAGGCACCCAAATCCTCATTAAATGCTTCTGACTTCTGGAAAGTACAAGCTCACTGGGAATTACAAAGTAGTACTCTATATTTCACTCACTTAGGTGGCTTCTTCATCTAAAAGACAGATCTTTAAAAGGGAAGATTAAATTTCTACAAAAGGTAAAATTAAAATGCAGAATTTGGAAAAAGAAAACTATGTATTCCTTTTCTTGTATAATATTCCCTATGTTGGGTAAGCATTTTATCATTTGCAGTACACATTTTTATTTAATATCTTCTTTACAATCCTCTGGGAAACCATATGAAGAAAGTATCTTCATCATTTAAAAACCTTTTTTCACATTTTACCTATTTTTGAAATGGAATTATGTCTTAAAATCAGCATAGTACTTCCTTTCTTTCCTGTAAACTTGAAAAATCAATACAAGTCTTATTGAACTGTTGTATAATACATGCATCTTAATATGAAAATACATTTTTAGAGATACTGGAATCTAAGACACAGATTAAATATTTGACCCAATGATCCAGAGCAAGTGAGTGAAAGGATCAGAACTCAAATTCCTAAATCTTGAGTTCTGGGTAACTTGCTTTTTCACCATTGAGCTCTGATCCAGGACTACTCTTCCTAAGGGAAACTCAGAAACGAATCCCTGCCCAACAAGTCATGTAATTGGACAAAGCACTCTGTCAACCACAAATATTGTTTGATCTATTAGCCAGTAGTAGAGCCTAAAATTTTCCATCTTTGACTTTGCCTTTGAGTTATATAAGCAATCCTTGATATAACACCCACATTACGTATGTCTACATGTGAATACTACAATCTTATGACTCACCTAATTTCATAAAGGATTTGAGATGACCTAAGGAAATATAGACCAAAAAATTGCAAAATAAAAGAATACAATATAAAAATCAAGATTAGGAAAACAGGTCAAAGGTAGAGGAAGGGCGAAGTGGAGCACAGCTGGATAAAACATAAGTGCCCACACAGAAGAAGATATTGTTAAGTCATGAACTTGGTTTTTGTACCTTCTGCAGCCAGAGCAAAAATGAAGACTCACATATTCTGTATATAAAACTCACCTTACCTCATCTAAGCAAGAAAAATATGTTCTCCCAAAAGGTCATGTGGGGCTTTATAAGGGGAAATAGATAGATAACATACATGGCCAGTGATCTTGGAACAAATACACTAGCATTTTTTGTAAGGTTGTTTTTTTTAGGGTCCCTAAATGAAACATTAAAACAGTGAAAGCCCAGTGTATAGCAAACAAAATAGTTCAAAACAATCTGGTCTAAGTACATGATTTCCTGAAGGTAAATCTTGATTCGGTAATAATTCCTACAATTTACAGAGAAATTATGGACTTAACATTTTCCAAATAACCATTTCAAAGTATCATTTAACAAATAACTTATTTTGTTAGTAACAGAGTCCAGGGTACAGTTTCTGACAAGGGGTTAGATTATAGACATTTTATTTTCTTGTCTGAGGGAAAATCCATATCCTCAAACAACTGTAGCCCAGATCTGCAGACACTGAAAAGCCTAAAAGGTCTCATCTATCAGTGGATATCCCATATCTATGTCGATAATCTTTAAAAAGCAAGGGCAAAAGCAGGATCTAGAAGTCACATTTGTCCACTAATGGCCTTTAATATACTGGGTATTTGTTTTTGAGCTTAACCAGTTCAGATTTGGGACTTGAGAACCTAGGACACAGAAAAATAAATTTTGGTAAAATAGAAGAGTCTAAAAAAGTCTTACTATTAGAGTCTTAAAGTTTGAGGGTAAGAGGGTTAGATACCTGGAAATACTAAGAGTGTGAGATAAAATGAAACACTAAAGAAGAGGAGAGTATACCATGAAGTATACTCAGTGGTATAATGGAAGGAAGACACTCTGGGTGCAAATAACAGTAATGGTTTCGTCCTGCTGCTCAATTGGATGTTCTAAGACTTCCCATACAGGGATATGCATGTGAAAACTTTTGTCAAGTGTAAAAGTTTATATAGGGAAGCCATTCTTTAATTTTCACTCCTTCTCAACTGTTTTGTTTGTTTCTTTCTTGCTCTATTTTGCCTTTGAAATGACTTCTTATAGCACTGACTACATAGTTTGAAGTCCTAATACAAAATGAAAATGTGGGCCCCTTGTTCAGAAATTATTAAGAATTTCAAAAGGACAAGAACAGAGTCTTAAACCAAGCATGGGACCCTTCCAAGGGCAGGGCTCTGTGACTGCATGGGTTGCATACCCATGAAGCTATCCCTGGATTCCTGCTATCCCTTGGATCTAAGTAGTCATTCATTGAACACTCCTGAGTTAGGCCATTAGCACTCCTTAATTATTAGGGGAAATATTATTATGCAGTTTTATAACAGTTATTAACCAGGCCTTCCCATTCTTCCTCTTTCCCTTTGATTTGTGCCCATCGATTCTGATAGCAATGTGTACTAATGATTAATTATAGAGAGTAAGCATGGTAGTGAGGATGAGAATGATGATACTTTAAAAGTTCTGGCCAAAGAACGCCTGTGTGGCTCAGTCAGTTGAGCGTGTGACTTTGGCTCAGGTCACGATCTCACCATTCATGAGTTCAAGCCCTCGCATCAGGCTCTGTGCTGACACTTCAGAGCCTGGAGCTTGCTTAGGATTCTGTGTCTTCCTCTCTCTCAGCCCCTCCCCTGCTCATGCTCTGTCTCTCTTTCTCTCTCTAAAGTAAATAAACATGAAAAAAAAAAAAAAAAAAGCTCTGGTCAGAGCCAGAGCACTAGATTTGTAGGAGATGGGCTCAAGATAGGCCCAAAGAAGACCACTGCGGTGTGGACAGTAAGAATGCCACAAAAATTTATTTTGTTTACATGATTTGGCAAGAACTTCTTGATATTCTAGAATTTTAGGCTTCAAATGAGAATTAGTGTTTCCTGGAACTAACTGAAAAACTAGCTAGGAACTATATCAGGGAAACCCATAAAAAAACCTGACAAATCAGAAAATTCTATCTTGAGTTTTATCAAATTCTCAACTCTGCCATTTCATTAGTCTGGTTACTTTATGGTTTTTCTCTACCTCCAATATAGGAGGTAAATCATTAAATCATTCTGTGGCCCTAGGTTTCATTTAACTTTTATGAATCTCAGTTTTCATATCTATAAAATGGGAATACTATATGATATACTACCTAAGGCAAATTGTGAAGATCAAATATGCTTTCTACACAGTACATCCAGAAAATATTATAAAAGTGACATAAATCTGTATCATTGACATTTCCTTGTGAAGTCTAGGCCCTCTTCTTTCTCATTTGGAAGTTTATTTTAAAAAGATAGCTATGCATCCATTCAAGGAACTTCAGCCATCAGTTAGCAAGCACAAGAAAATTGGGAGAAACAGAAGAGTGGAGAAGGAACTTAAAAGTTCACACGTCTGGCCTAATAACACCAAGTTCCACATGGCCCTGGAATTTAACACTACCAAAAATCTGTTTCTCTCTTCTGTGCAATCAAACTGACAAAGGGCAGACTTTGTGGCAAGCCTTGTACTGGACACTGGAGGTACAAGGATGAATCTCTCTGTATGAGTCTCTACTGTGGGCGCTTAAGGTCCAAAAGGGGCTCACTTAGCAGAGGAATAAGAGGAAGAGGTCAGGTTGGAATGGGGCAGTATAAAATTATATCATTTAATCTTTTAATCAAGTGCCTTTGTGATAGATCCAACATCCATAGAGCATGTGAGTGTGTGTGTGTGTTCCAATGTACAAATGTGTACTTGCATGCGTGCCTATACCTGTATGCAAAATCTCTAAGAGAAAACAAAAGTTATGGAAAGAAAGCAAACAGTCAGATGATGCCAAAACTGTTAATTACAGAAAAATAAGGAGGGCTTAGGACTCATTTTGACTCCCTTCATTCACCCATTTATCTGCTTAACTGACCAGAATTTGCTGGGCACCAGTTATGTGCAAGCTACTGGGTGTCAGGAGGCATACAAAGATGAAAAATTAGGCATGAATCACACCTTCACTATAGGGATCATTTTAAGTTTCTTTTTTTGACTACTACACTATAACTACCTCAAAATTAAAGACTCTGCTTATTCCACATTTTGCGATAGAAAATGTCTGTGAACTGAACTGCTAATGAAGAAATGGAAACTTTCTTCTTCTCAATGTCCTGTTTAATATCCCAGTCTTAAAAAGGGGAAGGGCCACACTGCAAAGATATAGGCTATTTAGTTTGCCTCACTGATCACCAGAATGAAATATTAAATAACTAGGTAAAGAAGACAGAGAGGAAGATTAATCATGGATTTCCACTGGTCCCAAGCTGGGGCTACTTCAGGCTAACCCCACACACCTTAACAAGGACACGATGTCCTGGTAGGGTGAAATTAGAGAAGCTGCCAAATTGGCTTTGGTATATCATACTCATGTTGGCACAGCTCACAAAGTTTGGTTAATTAGGATTTTATTTTTAGTAGGCAAATTCTGGTGTGAAAGTCATCTATGATATATAAGCAAACTAGATTCCTATGGATCATAAAGCCCAGACAAATGTTCCATCTCCTTGGGGCTACAGGGCTCGTGGCCACCAAGAATCATATTTGACTTTCCTACCCAGCTTGACGCCAGCCAATCCAGAACCAGTGGTATCTGAGAGATAGTGATGCAAGGTTCAGTGCAAAAAGATCAATCACTTTGACTGGAGTCATAGGAAATGAGCATTTACTGAGTACTTCCTAAGTGCTAGGTATATATTGAGTTAGGATTATATTTTTCCAGTTTCCAAGATAACCTTAATTGCAATGTAGAGATGAGAAAATTGCTCAGAAAGATTAAGCAACTTATATATCATAGCTGGAAAGTAGCAAAGTCCATACTTTTTCCTTTTCAGAACCTCCAGACAAGAGTAGGAAAAAGAGATCTGTTAGTGCCATGCATTTTCAATACATTCACATTTCCAGCCTTAAAACCCAGTGAGAGCAGATGCAAAAAAACACCCAAATCCTGAGAAATCAGAGTGTGCCTAATATTAACTTGAATAAACGTTTATGATAATGAAAGGATTAAGGTGCACAAAGATATTAATATTTAGGAAAATTAGACGAAATTGCTTTTATCTGTTGCAAACTCTGTTGAATATTTAATAATCTGCTCTATAATTATGCCTGTTGGAGCTGCCTAGAAGGCAGGAGGAGTCTCTTCTCCACATTATACTACATCTCTGTAGGTGGCTTACACCATCACCCATATCTTAGTAACAACAAATCTTCATATCCATCCTGGATTACTCTCCCGAACTCCAGACTTAATGTCCAACTGCCAGCTGGACTCTTCTACCTGGATGTCCTGTAGACTCTTGTGCAAAAATGGACACATTACTGCTTTCCTTCACCTCAGGTCTGCTTCTCTTTCAGCATTACTTATCCTATTACGTGTCTCTGGGAAAAACACTGTCTCCTATTTTATCCTCCTAAACAAACACCCAACCATCTTCCCAAATATAGCTCTCTTACTAAGACCCTCCTTAAGTTCAAATTTCTATCTTTGAAATGTATATATGCCTTTATAGTATATATCAAATTTTGCCATTCTATATTAGTTTTTGCGATTTTTATTTGTTTTTGTGATTATTCAAATAATATTGTCTCCCTGTTAGACTATAAATTTCTTAGTAACAGGAGCAGTATCTTTTTTTCTCACCATCTTATCCCCCACACCAATATTAGTGCTCGACACATAGTAGGAATTCAATAAATACATGTAGAAAGGATGAATAAATCTATCTCCAACTTGCCACCCTTGCTGCCACACTCCTGGTTCACTTGTTTATCATTTATCACCTGGATTAGAGCAACAGTCTCCTAAATGGCTTCTAATTGGCCCATAGAAAAAGTCATCTTCTATTTTGCCAAAATGGACATTCTCAGGTGTATATCTAATCACTGATAACCTTTCTTTTTTCCCAAGTGAGATCTGATTCAACTAGACAGCTTATATGTTGGTATAGCCTTGTCTTATAATGGAAACAACCCTATACCATGAAGTAAGAAATCTGAGGTCTAATATCTGATAGAGACATCTATCTATCTTGATATACAGATGATCTCCTATGCTTATTTAGCATATTCTGAAACTTTTAAAGTCACAAACTCTCATAAGAATCAGTTGAAAGATATGGTTTACATAGAAACATGCACAAAATTTGCATTTAATATCATTATATTCCTCGATAGGAAGCTGAGTTCTGATCCCATGGTAAGACCCTGCCTTAGCTGTATGACCCTGAACAAGCACCTAACATTCGTTGCTGCAGTGACTTCTCCAACCCACAGCCAAGGATGTCTTTACTATGCTAGTGGCAGGATCCTGGAGCTCATGATCTCTTGAAAGCCTCCTCTCTTCGGCAATCTATGTTATAGATTGACTGCTTCCTGTTTCTTCTTCACATCCTACTACTCTAACACTCAAGAAGAACATGAGATCCCAAATTCAAGTGATCTCTCTCTCCTATAATTTTCATAGCATCTTCTCATGTGTTTTTTCATACTTTATTACCTTACACTAGGACAGAGGGACATGTATCAGTCCTGACTCCCTTTATAGTCTACAAATTTCATAACCATAAGGGAGATGTCTTATTAATTTTCATTGTTATAAAACTCCCAACACAGAGGAGACATTCATTAAATATTTAGTGAAATCATACAATAAATATTTAGTGAACATCTATTGTGTGCCAGGCACTGCTCCAGGTAATTGGAACACAAAATAAACGAAGCAAAGATCCCTACATTTGTAAAATTTACATCCCATCAGGAGAAGACAGTCAACAAATAACAAACATAATTCTAAAATGTATATTATGGGGGCACCTGGATGGCTCTGTCAGTTAAGCATCCGACTCTTGATTTTGGCTCAGGTCATGATGTCATGGTTCATTAGTTCAAGCCCTGCATCAGGCTCTATGCTGACAGTGCAGAGCCTGCTTAGGACTCTTTCTCTCCCTTTCTCTCTGCCCCTCCCCACTACTCTCTGTCTCTCATGCTCTCTCTCAAAAATAAATAAATAAACATTAAAAAAATAAATTATGTAAGTCTTCTAAAATATGATAAAGGACTATGGACAACAACTACAAAGTAGAGGCAGGGTAAGAGGGATCAAGAGTGCTAGATGGGGGCACGTTGAAGTTTTAAAGAGGATGACCAGGGTAAATGCCACTGAAATCTGAGCACAGACTTGAAGGAGGTGAGAGAGTGGCTGTATGGATATCTGAAGTAGAAGCTTTCTAGGCAAAAAGAACAGCCAGTGCAAAAGCCGTAAGTCAAAAGTATGTCTATATGGTCAATAAAGAAACAAGGGCCCTGAATGATACATTGGATCAGATGGACTTGACAGATATATTTAGAACTCTGCATCCTAAAGCAACAGAATATACTTTCTTCTTGAGTGCACATGGAACATTCTCCAAGATAGATCACATACTGGGTCACAAAACAGCCCTTCATAAGT
Source organism: Leopardus geoffroyi (assembly GCF_018350155.1). NCBI lineage: Eukaryota > Metazoa > Chordata > Mammalia > Carnivora > Felidae > Leopardus > Leopardus geoffroyi. Next base: position 39,162,095 of record NC_059328.1, read on the forward strand.
ATACAAGAATCGAAATCATACCATGCATACTTTCAGACCACAATGCTATGAAGCTTGAAATCAACCACAGGAAAAAGTTGGGAAAACCTCCAAAAGCATGGAGGTTAAAGAACACCCTACTAAAGAATGAATGGGTCAACCAGGCAATTAGAGGAGAAATTTAAAAATATATGGAAACAAATGAAAATGAAAATACAACAATCCAAACGCTTTGGGATGCAGCCAAGGCAGTCCTGAGAGGAAAATACACTGAAATCCAGGCCTATCTCAAGAAACAAGAAAAATCCCAAATACAAAATCTAACAGCACACCTAAAGGAAATAGAAGCAGAACAGCAAAGACAGCCTAAATCCAGCTGAAGAAGAGAAATAATAAAGATCAGAGCAGAAATAAACAATATAGAATCTAAAAAAACTGCAGAGCAGATCAACGAAACCAAGAGTTGTTTTTTTGAAAAAATAAACACAATTGATAAACCTCTGGCCAGGCTTCTCAAAAAGAAAAGGGAAATGACCCAAATAGATAAAATCATGAATGAAAATGGAATTATTACAACCAATCCCTCAGAAATACAAGCAATTATCAGGGAATACCATGAAAAATTATATGCCAACAAACTGGACAACCTGGAAGAAATGGACAAATTCCTAAACACCCACGCACTTCCAAAACTCAATCAGGAGGAAATAGAAAGCTTGAACGGACCCATAACCAGCGAAGAAAATGAATCAGTCATCAAAAATCTCCCAACAAATAAGAGTCCAGGACCAGATGGCTTCCCAGGGGAGTCCTACCAGACGTTTAAGGCAGAGATAATACCTATCCTTCTCAAGCTATTCCAAAAATAGAAAGGGAAGGAAAACTTCCAGACTCATTCTATGAAGCCAGTATTACTTTGATTCCTAAACCAGACAGAGACCCAGTAAAAAAAGAGAACTACAGGCCAACATCCCTGATGAATATGGATGCAAAAATTCCCAATAAGATACTAGCAAATCGAATTCAACAGCATATAAAAAGAATTATTCACCATAATCAAGTGGGATTCATTCCTGAGCTGCAGGGCTGGTTCAACATTTGCAAATCAATCAATGTGATACATCACATTAATAAAAGAAAAGATAAGAACCATATGATCCTGTCAATCGATGCAGAAAAGGCCTTTGACAAAATTCAGCAACCTTCCTTAATAAAAACGCTTGAGAAAGTCAGGATAGAAGGAACATACTTAAAGATCATAAAAGCCATTTATGAAAAGCCCACAGCTAACATCATCCTCAATGGGAAAAAACAGAGCTTTTTCCCTGAGATCAGGAACATGACAGGGATGTCCACTCTCATTGTTGTTGTTTAACATAGTGTTGGAAGTGCTAGCATCAGCAATCAGACAACAAAAGGAAATCAAAGGCATCAAAATTGGCAAAGATGAAATCAAGCTTTCACTTTTTGCAGATAACATGATATTATACATGGAAAATCTGATAGACTCCACCAACAGTCTGCTAGAACTGATACATGAATTTAGCAAAGTTGCAGGATACAAAATCAATGTACAGAAATCAGTTGCATTCTTATACACTAATAATGAAGCAACAGAAAGACAAATAAAGAAACTGATCCCATTCACAATTGCACCAAGAAGCATAAACTACCTAGGGATAAATCTAACCAAAGATGTACAAGATCTATATGCTGAAAACTATAGAAAGCTTATGAAGGAAATTGAAGAAGATATAAAGAAATGGAAAAACATTCTGTGCTCATGGATTGGAAGAACAAATATTATCAAAATGTCAATACTACCCAAAGCTATCTACACATTCAATGCAATTCCAGTCAAAATTGCACCAGCATTCTTCTTGAAACTAGAATAAGCAATCCTAAAATTCATATGGAACCACAAAAGGCCCTGAATAGCCAAAGGAATTTTGAAGAAGAAGACCAAAGCAGGAGGCATCACAATCCCAGACTTTAGCCTCTACTACAAAGCTGTAATCATTAAGACAGCATGGTATTGGCACAAAAACAGACACATAGACCAATGGAATAGAATAGAGACTCCAGAATTGGACCCACGAGAGTATGGCCAACTAATCTTTGACAAAGCAGGAAAGAACATCCAATGGAAAAAAGACAGTCTCTTTAATAAATGGTGCTGGGAGAACTGGACAGCAACATGCAGAAGGTTGAAACTAGACCACTTTCTCACACCATTCACAAAAATAAACTCAAAATGGATAAAGGACCTGATCGTGAGACAGGAAACCATCAAAACCCTAGAGGAGAAAGCAGGAAAAGACCTCTCTGACCTCAGCCGTAGCAATTTCTTACTTGACACATCCCCAAAGGCAAGGGAATTAAAAGCAAAAATGAACTACTGGGACCTTATGAAGATAAAAAGCTTCTGCACAGCAAAGGAAACAACCAAACAACCAAACTAAAAGGCAACCAACGGAATGGGAAAAGATATTTGCAAATGACATATCGGACAAAGGGCTAGTATCCAAAATCTATAAAGAGCTCACCAAACTCCACACACGAAAAACAAATAACCCAGTGAAGAAATAGGCAGAAAACATGAATAGACACTTCTCTAAAGAAGACATCCGGATGGCCAACAGGCACATGAAAAGATGCTCAACGTCGCTCCTCATCAGGGAAAAAGAAATCAAAACCACACTCAGATATCACCTCACGCCAGTCAGAGTGGCCAAAATGAACAAATCAGGAGACTATAGATGCTGGAGAGGATGTGGAGAAACGGGAACCCTCTTGCACTGTTGGTGGGAATGCAAATTGGTGCAGCCACTCTGGAAAGCAGTGTGGAGGTTCCTCAGAAAATTAAAAATAGACCTACCCTATGACCCAGCAATAGCACTGCTAGGAATTTACCCAAGGGATACAGGAGTACTGATGCATAGGGGCACTTGTACCCCAATGTTTATAGCAGCACTCTCAACAATAGTCAAATTATGGAAAGAGCCTAAATGTCCATCAACTGATGAATGGATAAGGAAATTGTGGTTTATATACACAATGGAGTACTACGTGGCAATGAGAAAGAATGAAATATGGCCCTTTGTAGCAACATGGATGGAAGTGGAGAGTGTTATGCTAAGTGAAATAAGCCATACAGAGAAAGACAGATACCATATGTGTTCACTCTTATGTGGATCCTGAGAAACTTAACAGAAACCCATGGGGGAGGGGAAGGAAAAAAAAAAAAGAGGTTAGAGTGAGAGAGAGCCAAAACATAAGAGACTCTTAAAAACTGAGAACAAACTGAGGGTTGATGGGGGGTGGGAGGGTGGGTGATGGGTATTGAGGAGGGCACCTTTTGGGATGAGCACTGGGTGTTGTATGGAAACCAATTTGACAATAAACTTCATATATTGAAAAAAAATTTTTAAAATAAAAAAAAAAGATGAGAAAAAATAAAAATAAATAAATAAATAAATAAATAAATAAATAAATAAATAGGAGAAGTAATGTGGAAAGAGGAAGGGCCTTCAGTTAAAACAACACTGGCTTACATACTCGCTCAACCAGTATTCAACTATAGGCAGGCTATATTTTCAGACTCAGCCATTATTCTGTGCTGTGTGTTGAAAATTGAGTCCATCCCCCGGCCATGCCAAAAACGAAGGAAGTAGGAGAGGAACTTCTGGGTGCATTTTGAATTGTTGATGGAATTTGATAGTTTGTCAGATTTTCTCCATTTTACTCAAAATTCACAGGGCACATAGTAAACATTTACTCATTCATACACACACACACACACACACACACACACACACACACACACGTCTGGCATGTCCGAGGAATAGCAGGGAGACCAGTGCAGCTGGATCACTGTGAGCAAGGGATAAACAGTAAGAAATGAAACAGTAAGAAAAGAAACAGAGAGGTGTGACATGATCTGACTTGTGGTTTGAAAAGACTGCTCCAGTGGCTTTGTAGAGAATCAGCTATAGGGGGTACCAGGGCAAAAGCAGAAAGTCAGTAGGAGGTCACTGCGCTAATTCAGAAAAAAGATAGTGGTGGCTCAGACCAGTTCAACAACATTCACAGGCCATCTACTGTGTTTCTGGCACAGAAAGAAGACAATATAGTTTCTACCGTTAAGAAGCTCACAGTCAACAATCTGTTCCTAACCTAATTCTCCAGCCTTATTACCTTCCACAGGACTCCAGCTCTGCTCATCTTTCCCATTCTCAGCACACAGTATTCCCGCCAGCCCAAATTGCTCATTATTTCCCAAACATAGCATACTCTCCCATGCCTTTGCACTACCCTTCCTTTTGCCCAGACACCCATTTACAAAGCTCACTAAACTAACAAATTTCAATTTCTTTAACACTCTACTCAAATGTCACCTTTTCAGGAAAGTTTTCCCTAACAGCTGATACAGAATTGGTCACCCTCCTTTCAATTTCCCTAGCATCCTGTGTATATCACTTATCTAGATATATAATAGATTTTTATTAGGCTGTAAATTATAGGTATTGTGACTTATTCAATGATTCCAGTATCTAGTCAAAATCTTTGCCTTCATTATCTTTTCACTAAACACAGAGAAGAAGTTAGAAAGGGAGAACAGAAAAGAGTAGGAGAGAGGAAGAAAAGAAATAGCACAAGCCACTTTCAAAAGGTTGCCAACCTGGTCTAGAAAAACCATTTGCACATGGTTCTTTTTAAAGAGACAACTGGGAGCAAACAGAGTAAGAACCACTCAGGTTGCAGGCACATTTCTCAGCAAGTGTTCTTTTCTAGAAATAGTCTTAGCAACTGGGGTGGATGGCATGGTCAGTGGGAGTCAGCCATCTATAAAATTCCACTAATCAGAACAAGCATCTGAATTCCTTGATTAAATTCACAAAAGGACTTGTCAGTATTTGGGTCCTGACCTTTGGAGACTGCTTGAGTTGTAGCAGGGATACAAATGTGCTTAGCAGGACCAAGTGAACAACCAGCTATGGGAGGTGACTCAGCACTGCCTGTGGCTGGCACTCACAGCACTAGGCCAGAGAGGACTAGGGCCGTGAATAGGCTGAGAGGCTCTGGAAAACTAGCCACTCCTGGCCATGGCAAAGGGTAAAATCTAAGCTAAAAGGGAATAGGTAGAGAAAGGGGATGCCAGTCGTACACTGTGTGACTCACCCACCTTCTCTCACATAATCCTAATAATTTCATGAAAAGTTGGGCATAATCATCCTTTATAGATGTAGAAATTGAGGCATAGAGGCATTAAGCTATTTGTCCAGAGCCACATAGATAAAGCCTGTGTTTACACCTGCAACTTTCTTCAGACCCCTTTCAGTCACAGGACTAAAGTTACTGCGCTATCTGTTCAGCTTAGGTCTGGCTCTGGCCCAAGGGGAGACCCAGACATGCTTCTGTCCAGCTTGCTACATGTGTCTAGGAAAATAATTTCTCCTCCTTGAGCCTTATTTTTATCACTGTTCGCTGAGAGTTAGGACGAGGTGATCTTAAAGGTCTCTTCAAACTCTGCAATTCTATGATTTCTAGTAAGGATTTTAAAGATGCTACTTTCTTCTCTCCTTCCCCCACTCCCCAACCATCCCTCTACACACACCCACATGCCCTCTTGAGAAGCAGTGTTTAAAGAGTCTTTTTATACTATCCAGTTTAAAAAGAGAAGTTTGACAAAAGGTACAGTCTCTAGGGACTTTATCATTGTTGATTCACTCAGAACCACATACCTCCCCCCGCATTTAATGTCTCATCTTTGTTTTTGTCAGGAAAACCTGCCTTCCACCCAGCAAAAGAGAGCTGCCTTTATCTTCCACGATTAACTCTTTTAAAGACTCTATCTTGGGGTTTCAGTTGCGTTAAGGAATTCTATTCAGCATGTAATTGGAGGAAATATAATGGAAATATTGAAATAAAAATAATATTCTCCCTAATATATTCATTTTAATTGTTCCTTTTCTTCTTACCAGAGTGAGTGGGCGGTAATCCCTTCTATTTCAGTTATATCTTCTTTAAATGTCTAGGGTTTTATAATGTGTTATTTTGTGAGTAGAGACGATTTTCCCTTTTTTCCCCCCCTAACTCCTTTATGTTAAACTACATCTGGGTTCAAGTTAAATCATTTTATTGTTTCTGATATACTTGATCATAAGCCAAACAGTAAGTATTCTGCTTATATCAAATAAAGACTTCTGGGATGTGTTCTTATATCAAATAAAGACTTCCGGGATGTGTTGAAAATACAGACCTGACCACAAAAGCAAACTTTCATGGAAAAGCATTAAGTTCTAGAGATGATATAGGATTTTTATGAAAAAAGAGAGAATTCAATCAATAATTCTTATAGCTACAATATTTTGAGGGGTCACAAAGATTTAATTCTCACAACAACATTGTAAGATGTATATTAGTAGATCCATTTTATGTCTGAGGAAGCAGAGGCTCAGAAAATTACATAAATTGCTTAATCACCTAACAAAGTAAGTGGCACAAACTGATTTTTAGAAGTTGATTCAACAGAGAGGAATCAAGAAGCAAAGGGGCATTGTGGGGGCAAGAGTTGGTCTTTCTTTTAAAATCCTCCATGATAGGGGCGCCTGGGTGGCTCAGTCGGTTGAGCGTCCGACTTCAGCTCAGGTCACGATCTCGCGGTCCGTGAGTTCGAGCCCCGCGTCAGGCTCTGGGCTGATGGCTCAGAGCCTGGAGCCTGCTTCCGATTCTGTGTCTCCCTCTCTCTCTGCCCCTCCCCCGTTCATGCTCTGTCTCTCTCTGTCTCAAAAATAAATAAATGTTAAAAAAAAAAATTTTTTTTAAATAAAATCCTCCATGATAATTAAGTTTAATAACCACTTTAAGAGACAATTGGCAGCCTGAATTCTAAGGCTGGACCCCATTCCAGACCACTTTGTCTGGCAGCTCCTGGAAGGCACAGGAGATACTGTCTTTCCCAAAGCTTGGAAATCCGGGGGACCAACACATTTGCATTGTTGGTGGCTGCCAGGCCACAGGATTGGATGCAGGCTGCTACCAGAGAAAATCTGTCTCGGGACAGCAGAAATCTTACACTGGGAGGGGTGGAAAATACAGTGCCTCAACAGTTTCACCAGTCCTGACTCTGATGCAAAAGAGGTACACATGTGCAGTTACACACTCACATACACACACACATACTACATGGGAAAACAAAATAGGAGAAATAAAAAGAGATAGGATTTCATACATTGCATACAATGGTGGGAATGTAAAATGATATAGAGACTTTGGGACAGTCTGGCAGTTTCTTAAAAATCTAAACAGAGCTACCATAAAACATAGTAATTCCACTCAAGTTATATATCCTAGATAAATGAAAAGATTTGTTTACACAAAAAGGTTGTATACAAATAATCATAGCAGTATTAATCATAATACAAAAATTTCCAAAACATGGAAATAACCTGAATGTTCATCATCCAATAAATGACTAAATAAAATATAATATATATCCATATAATGGAATGCTATTCAGCTATAAAGAATATTCAGTACTAATACATGCTATAATATGGATGAACCTTGGAAACATTACATTAAATGAGTCACAAAAACCACACATTGTATAATTATATTTATATGAAATGTTCATAATATAGAGATGAAGAGTACATTAGTGGTTGCCTAGGGCTGGGAGTTGGAGAAAGAAGAGTGGCAGCTAATGGGTACAGGTTTTTATTTGGGGGAATGATGAAATATTCTAAAATTGATCACAGTGATGGTTACACAACTCAAAATATACTAAAAATCATTGAATTGTACAGTTTAAATAAGTAAACTGTATGGCATGAGAATTCTATTTTAATAAGTCTGCTATTAAAATAAAATGACCAGATTCAGATCTAGCTGACACAATATTATAAATCCTAATTTGAGGATCTGCCCAACATTAATAATCTGAGCAACCTTGGTCTCAAGAAGAATATGACCTACAAAAAGAGGCCTATAGGAAGTCTGAGGGACTATTGTAATAATTTTTGTTTTGTTAATTATAAAAATTTAATAAAATAAAATAATAAAATAATAAATCAATTATATTCATTTTTAAACATTTGGAAAATAACAAATGGAAACTAAAAAAAGAAAGAAAACACTCAAAATATCCAGATAAACCACTATGAATATTTTAGTACATAGATGTACATACATAAAATACTCTTTTGCAACATGATTTTCAATGATTTTATCCTATGATATGACAAATATATTTAACTAATCTCTGCTGATGAGTAGCTAGATAATTTACAATTTCTTTCAATTATAATGAACACTGCCATGAACATCCTTAAAAACAAATCTTTGGATATATCTCTATTTTTTTTTGTAATAATGAGTATGAATCCCCAAATTCAGTAGAGCAGCAGCTAAGTGTCAGCTCATATTTTAACTTCATTAATCACAGAGAAAAAAAAATGGCCCTGGAAATCCGTGGTCTTTCTTCCTAATCCAATCACTTAATTATCCTAAAAGGTAAACACATGGCCCCAAATAAATCCAATCTGATGTAATTGCAATTTTTGTCAGTTAACATTAACTGAAAGGAAATTCAAGATATTTATTCATAACCAAAAAAGATTAGTAGAGGCCCAAAGAAGTAAGCCAGGCCATGAATATCAATAACAACAACCGACGCTCAGAGGGCCAAGAAAATTGATCACATATGTAAAAACTGGCAGATCTAGACTCAAACTGAGGGTGTATGATTTCAAAGTCATACAGGCCTCACTAGACCTCACTGCATCACACTGCCCTCAAGGAATCTTTAATTTTTGGTGTCAGGCAAAATATGTGCAAATAAACATAATTTAGGTAGAGGAAAATGAGTGCCACAAAAATGATGCAAACACAAATATTTTCTTTATAAAATCAGAGAAGTCTTAATGTATGTGATATGCACAATTAAGGATGAATTCATTCAATAATTTAATAAATATTTGAGTACCTATTTGGGGGAGTACAGCTGACTGCCAGCTAACTAGCAAAATCCATGCTCTCTACTTATTCCTGCACACAGAGTTAGACATTTTATACTTAGATGAGGCCATTAAATTATGATTTAGTCAGTGGAATTTGACTGAAAGTAATATGAGCTGTTTTTAGGACTGCTAATTGGAAGCTGCCACATCAACTTTTCTAATCTTTCCTCATCCAGCTAGCTGGAATGGAAATGATGCCCAGATAACCCTAGAAGCTAAGCATTGAACCCTTAAATACAAAGAAGAAACTGAGGGTTGATGAGGGTGAGGGATTGGGGGGGGATGGGTGATGGGCATTGAGGAAGGCACTTATTGGGATGAGCACTGGGTATTGTATGTAAGTGAAGAATCATGGGAATCTATTCCCAAAGCCAAGACTACACTGTATACACTGTATGTTAGATACCTTGGCAAAAAAAGAAAAAAAAAAAAAAGAAAAAAGAAAGATAACAGTCAGCTTGGGTCCCTGAATAACTATACGGTTAAAAGATGCCCTGCCTATTTGTTCAAGATGAAGAAAATGGATTGTATTTGCTCAATCCATTAGATATTTTATGGTCAATCTAATACAAAAGTTGGCCTACCCTAATATATATAGACTGTGACATAATAAACTTGTCATGCCTTCAAGCAGCTTATAATTTTATAGGGGAAGGAAGTGAAATACATATGAATATATGACACAGTATCTAGTAGGAGGAAACTCTGGGAGTATAGGAGTGCTTGATCTCATCTTAGTGATTCCAGTGATAGAAGTTTTCCCCCAAAGAAATGCATCTAAGTTGAGCCCTAGTGCATATGTGGGAATGAATTATCTAGGAAAAGTAGAAGGAAAGGAAAAAAGGAAGAATATGCCAGGCCCAGAAGGAACATGTGCAAAGTGTGAAGTATTAAAAACAAATTGATATGAAGGATTTCTATAAGTAGAGAAAGGGGGTGAGACATTCTTAGTGGAAGGAAAAAATGCAATGTATAGGAGAATGGACCATATTCCTTTGGAGTACATGAAAAGTGCAAGATGGCTAGTACATGGCAGGAGCTCAGAAGATGACATGGTTGAGTCATTCTTTTTTTAAATAAAAAAAATTAACATTCATTTATTTTTGAGAGACTGAGAGAGACAGAGCACTGGTGGGGGAGGGGCAGAGACAGAGAGGGGGACACAAATCTGAAGCAGGCTCCAGGCTCTGAGCTGTCAGCACAGAGCCCAATGAGGAGCTCACACCCACGACCACGAGATCATGACCTGAGCCGAAGTCAGATGTTTAACAGTAAACTGTACTGGAAGTAGTCCATTTGCCCCTCTGTGACCACTTTCCACCCTTTTCCCTGCCCAAGATGGCTGACCCCTATGCATTATATCAACCATATCTGTGTATCTGGCTTATGTTTAGGTCTTCCAATGCAAGAGATTAGAGGCAGGAAGGAGGGAGAGGTTAGAGTATTTATGTTCTGGGATCCTTTCCTGAGAAGTTATCTAAGGTTGGCTGTGTCTCTTGCTAGAAGGTCAACTACTGTCAAAGCAGCCTACTCTACACAACTCTCTCTTCCCAAGTTCCAATAACCTTTCTTTTCTCTAAGGGTGGTCACAGTCTTATATTAATTACTAGCCCCAGGTTCTTGTACATCATTTCTGGTTCTACACGCCATCCATCCCTAATATAATGGCTCTTTATAAATAAACTTTCCTCAGATCATTCCTATTTTGGGTGTACCATCTGTTTCCCTTTGAGACCCTGAAAGAGATATAGTCCTGTGAATACAGGAATCTACATGTTCCGATTCATTTCTTCAGGCTTTCACACATTCAAGAGGTGCTGATGTCAATTTGAGATATAAACATTACCTCCCCAGATGTAGCAGATGTCAGTCCTAGCTGCTTGTGGCATTTCTCAGTACCCTCTGGCAAATCTCCCTTGGGATCTTTAGGAGGTCTAATTCCCTGAGGCCTGGGTTATGAGTCCTGAAAAAGAGACCCTCTATGATGAGAGAGTTGAGCGATCTTTAGTTTTATTTACAGAGATTTCCTCCATGTGTTCTTTTATAGTAAGTTTTATAAGAAACTTACCTGAATTTCTGACCTAAGGTCATATAAAGGCCTTATCCAATTTCCATGATATAAATGCATGATGATTTCAGCTACCAATGATTTAAAAATCAACTTACAAAATTGCTGAAAGGTTAATAATCAGCTACTGCAAGCTAATAGGTACAGCTCTAGCAAGCCACCTCCACAGGTGACTGATATGGTTGTATGTCAATCTGTCTCATCTAAGAATTTTTTGACTTTTGGACACGACATATCTTTCCAAATACCTTTCACTCTCCCACTCCCAATGTCTCTACTGATATCAATAATGCCCTGGAAGGTCAGAAGGATAGAGTACACTATACCTGTTTTATTTATTTTTAAGTATTTATTTATTTATTTTGAGAGAGAGAGAGAGAGCGCGCGCGAGAGAGCGAGCGCATGTGCTGGGGAAGGGGCAGAGAGAAAAGAGAGAGAGAATCCCAAGCAGGCTCCATGCTGTCAGCATGGAGCCAGATATGGGGCTTGATCTCACAAACTGTGGGATCATGACCCGAGCCAAAATCAAGAGTCAGACACTTAATCAACTGAGCCACTTGGGTGCCCTATCTACTTTATTATGAATGATGAGGAAAAATGATGTTATCCACCTGAAGTTACATTACAAGTAATTTTTAACATCACTTAAATTATTATTTTGTTTTTATTTAGTTTATTTTTTTAATTAAATGTTTATTTACTTTGAGAGAGAGCAAGAGAGCTGAGGAGGAGGGTCAGAGAGAGAAATTCCCAAGCAGACCCTCCATTGTCAGCACAGAGCCCAGTGTGGGACTCAAACTCACAAACTGTGAGATCATGACCTGAGCCAAGATCAAGAGTCGGACATTAACTGACTGAGCCACCCACATGCCCCTATTTTATTTTTAATAAATATTGTCTTTTCACAAGTATAAAATTATAGAATTTTAAAAGTATTTTTAAAACCCTAAAGAAATAAAAATCTACCATAATCCTACCATCCAAAGACACCAGTTAAAAGTATTGTATGTGTGTGTATTTAATATATGAATAGGTTTCTTACTATTATAATAATTATATACAGTATTCCACCCTACTTTTGCTTTATACAAGATCAGCATTTTTCTGAATTATTACAAATGACTGAAAGCTATTTTTAATGTCTATATAATATTGCATCAAGTTGCTCGCTATAATTTACTAATATTGGGTTTGCACATTTAGGCTGATTTGACTTGCTGTTATTATCAACCACACTATAATGAACAACTTTGTACACACATATTTTTCAATATTATGTATATTTTCTGATTGTTTAAATCTCAAAACAGTATTGACAGGGCTAGGACTCAGATTTTTAGATTCCCATTCCTGATCTCTTTCTACTACATTTTCCAACTCTTAAACTACTAAACTACATGGACATTTAAATATAATGCCATTTAAAGTTTCCATGTAAATGTTCAGGTTTTCTTAGGCAAAAGGAATCACTTTGAAATTTAACCTAAATGCAAACATAGCCCTCAATTATTATCTTGTAAGAAAATGTTCAAGGGTAATTGGTAATAACATTAAAATTAATGATAAAACTAGAGTATTAGTGTATTAAGCCAATTTGCTTTTGTGGCCTTTGGTTTTATCTCCCCAATGTTAACACACAGTCATTTCTCTGTTCTGTCCTTAGAGTTGCCTCCCTGAGTCTTCATTTCTGTAGAAATGGACTTCAAGCTGTATTACAAAGCTATAATCATCAAGACAGTATGGCACTGGCACAAAAACAGACACTCAGATCAATGGAACAGAATAGAGAACCCAGAAATGGACCCACAAATGTATGACCAACTAATCTTTGACAAAGCAGGAAGGAATATCCGATGGAAAAAAGATAGCTTCTGCAACAAATGGTGTTGGGAAAACTGGACAGCAACATGCAGAAGAATGAACCTGGACCACTTTCTTAAACCACACAAAAATAAATTCAAAGTGGATGAAAGACCTAAATGTGAGACAGGAGACCATCAAAATCCTAGAGGAGAACAGCCTCTTTGACATTGGCCATAACAACTACTTACTAGACATGTCTCTGGAGGCAAGGGAAACAAAAGCAAAAATGAAGTATTAGGACTTCATCAAGATAAAGGCTTATACATCTGGGTGGCAAACAGACACAAGAAAAGATACTCAACACCACTCATCATCAAGGAAATTCAAATCAAAAGCACAATGAGTTATCACTTCACACCATTCAGAATGGCTAGAATCAGGGAGCCTAGGGTGGCTCAGTCAGTTAAACAACTGACTCTTGATTTCAGCTCAGGTCATGGTCTCAGGGTCATGAGATTGCCTCTGCATTGGGCTCCATGCTGGGTGTAAGCCTGCTTAAGACTCTCTCCCTCTCTTTTTCCCTCCCCTGCTTGCACACAATCTCTCCCCTGCCAAAAAAAAAAAAAAAAAAAAAAAAGGAAAAGAAAAAAAAATACCAAAAGCTAAAATCAAAATCTCAAGAAACAACAAATATTGGCAGGGATGTGGAGAAATAGTCCTCATGGACTGTTGGTTGGAAGGCAAACTGGTGCAGCCACTGTGGAAAACAGTTTGGAGGTTCCTAAAAAAGCTAAAAAATAAAACTACTCTATGATTCAGTAATCACACTACTGGGTATTTACTCAAAAAATACAAAAACACTGATTCAAAGAGATGCACGCACCCCTATGTTTATGGCAGCATTATTTACAATAGCCAAATTCAGAAGCAGCACAAGTGTCCACGGACACATGAATAGATAAACAAAATGTGGTATATATACAATGGAATTTTATTAAGCCATAAAAAGGAATGAAATCTTGCCATTTGCAACAACATGGATAGAGATAGAGAGTATAATAATACTATGTGAAATAAGTTCAGAGAAAGACAAATATCATATGATTTCACTCATATGTGGAATTTAAGAAACAAATGAGCAATGGAAAAAGAGAGAGAGATATCAAGAAACTGAATCTTTATAATAGAGAATAATCTATTATACAAGATTATTGTTACAAGAGGGGAGGTAGATGTGGGGATGGGTGAAATAGGTGATGGAGATTTAAGAGTACATTAAGAGTACATTTATCATGATGAAAAAATTAGAATTGGATAGGATAGGATAGGATAGGATAGGATAGGATAGGATAGGATAGGATAGAATGAAATAAAATAAGAAACAGTATGGCTACAGGTCTCATAGATTTGGGACAGCTTCTTGACTCTTCCTCTGACTAGTTATGTGATCCTTTATGTGCCTTATTTCCTTCACCTGGAAGTGATAATCTCTGACTTTCACTGTCTCCTAGAGCTATTATGAGGATAGCATGATACAAAATCATTTTCTAACAAATAAAGTGTTTTGCACACTGTTTCATGTTATGACCAAAGAGTTAGACAGACTGGGTTCAATAATAATTCTTGCAGAACAGTGGAGTCTTTAGACAAATACTTCTCTGTACTTTAGTTTCTTCCTGTGCAAAATGAGGGCTTTGGGCTAGGTGATCACCGAGATTACTTCCTTCTGAGATGTTGGCACCACATGTCACAAACACAAGGTTTCCTCACTCATGTCCTGGCCTGTGTGATTAGAGAGAAATCATGCAGCACATTAGCACAGTGAGTGCATTATTTGAGGTTAATTAACGGTGGCCACTATTTGTGCTATACAAAAGCAGGAGGTAAGATCTGAATTCATGTTTGATCACAAAGCCAATGTTTTTTTTTTTTTTTTCCTGCACCATGTTGTTACATTTCAGCCCCTTTACCTGGAGTAAAAGGAAAAGGAGGTAGTATGGCAGCAGAGAAGAAAGTGATGGGCCTGCCAGTCAGTCCCATGAGGACTCTGCACTTACTTGCTGTAAGAGGCTCTGCTCTGCACTTACTTGCTGTATGATCTTGAGTGAGTCACTTATCCTCCTCACGACAAACATGACAGAGCTAAGTTAAATTCTCCACTCCAAAGCTTAAGCTATTAACCAGTACTATACTATAACAGGAAAAAGGATTAAGATTAAAATGAGCAACTCTACATTCAAATATAAGCTCTGTCATCTTCTAATTCTCCTAAACTATCTAGGCAAGTTACTTCATCACCCTGAGCCTTGGTATCATATGCTCATCTGTAAAATTGGGAAAGTGACAGATACCCTTCCCAAGGTTCCAAGAGAATCAAAGCACCTAGTACAATGTCTGAAAGCTGTTTATGGCAGAAAGATATACACTAAACTTGAATTAAATTGAACTGGACTCCCTACAAGGAGACTGGAATCGTAATATTTTAGTCCAGTTTGAATATGGAGAGATCTTGGAAGTCACCACCTTTAGGTTCATTAACCAGCAAATTCTCTGCCCCTCACTCATTTCCTCATTTGTCTCACCATCCCATGACTGGGATTGTATCATATATCCTTTCTTTTTTTTATGGTTAAAAATGTTTATTTATTTTTGAGAGAGAAAGAGAGAGAGACAGAGTGTGAGCAGAGGAAGGGCAGAGAGACATAGGGACGGAATCCGAAGTAGACTCCAGGCTTTGAGACGTCAGCATGACCCGACCAGAAGTCGGATGCTTAACTGACTGAGCCACCCAGGCACCCTGCATGAATCCTTTCTTTCTCTCTTCCTTTCTGTGCTCCCTTCCATTTGAGTTCTGAGGTTAAACAATTATAATAACTACAGTGCTTTCCCAGCATGCCCTCTAATTTGACTGGGAATGCTGACAGCGATAGGGATGGTCCACCCTCCCTCCCAGTGCAGGAATCCCCCCCACTGTCTCCCTGATAGATGGCCATCCTCCTTCTACTGAGGCAGCTCTCGAACTCAGCACACACTGAGAGCCCCCCTGTTGCTGCACTAGTCTTATTGGTAGGATGCACTTTATAAAACTAAAGGAAATGGTTAGAAATTGTTACCAAGCTCAAAGTTTTCAATTTTTATTTGAAGGCAATGCATCAGCAGTGAGGAAAGTGATAGGTAGACAAGTCATTCCCAAGTGGGCTCCGGGCTCTGCTATGCATTTACTTGCTGTATGATTTGTGACAAGTCATATATCTTCTTGCAGTTTCTATTTCCCCATCTGAAACAGCGTGGATAATAATCTGTATTTTATATAGAGTGGTGAGGAATATCAGTATATCTGTTTTTTAAAATAAAATTTGATTCAGATAACTGAGAAGTGAAACAGACAAAAGCACATTTGCTCTGGTGGAAATAAGAGAGAATGGCCTGCATTTTCAGTGAATTTTCTCCTTGCCCTATGCAAGAACTCTTCAGGCAGCACAGAGTGAAAATCACCTAGATTGGACAACTTTGCTGTACTATGTGTGAAGAAATGGTGGCACACAGAGGTTAAAGGACTTACTCCTGATTCATTCCATGAGCTTCCAGAAGACCCAGAGATGGAATACAGACTCAAGTGTATGTTACTCCTACCCCACTGCCTTATTTCTAGTTCTACATTTCCTCAGGTCACATGATTCATTCTGGAATATGTTTTTTAGAGTTTTTCCTTTTGTTACACATTCAAAAAGACCCTCCTCATGTTTTTCTCATACCCCTCATTCAATCTTTAGGAAGCTTCAGATCCTTCTGCACTTGTTGACATTCTTCAAAATATTCTTATACTTTGGGGGCTTTTTTGTAAAAGGAGTGGGGTAAGTAATACAGGTTTTACTTTTTGTTTTGAGATAATTATAGATTCTCATGGATTTCCAAAAATAGTACAGAGAAGTCTTGTGGACCCTTCAACCAGTTTCCTTCAAAGGCTGCATCTTTCCTAACAATAGTTGTGAATAATGAATAACAATTTCAAAACCAGGAATTTTACATTGGTACAACATGTGTGTATAGTTCTACACCATTTTATCACATATAATCACCACCACAATCAAGATACAGAACTATTTCATTACCACAAAGAGTTCTCAGATGCTACCCCTTTATGGTCACACCGACCCCACTCTCCCTTACCATTCTGTGATATTACACACACATAGCTTATCACAGTCTATTGGTGATGACATATACCAATCTGATTGAAGTGCAAAACTACTTCCTTTTAAGTCCCTTTACCTTACTACGTATAATATTATGTTAAATATTTCCTCCACATACATTGTGCATCAGTGTTATAATTATTGCTTAAACATCAAACATAATTTAGAATACACAGAGCTAAAGGAGTTTATTGTATTACCTATATTTTTACTCTTTGTGTTGTCTTTTTCCTTTCTGACATTCCAAGAGTCCTTCTGCTATCATTTTTGTTTCAAGAACTTCCTTTTCCCATTCTTTTAGGGGAGGTCTTCTGTTGAATACTCTTAGTTTTTCCTTCACCCAAATGTCTAGATTTCTTGAAGAATGTTTTTTTGCTGGATATTGGATTCTGAGTTTACAGTTCTTTTCTTTCAACATTGAAGAATACTGTGCCACTTCCCTTTGGTCTCTATAATCTTGGATGTCATCTGTTGTGTTCAAAATTTCCCCTTATGAGGTAAGGTGTTACTTTCTCTCACTGCTTTCAAGATTCTTTCTTGCCTTAGTTTGATTATGATATTTCTTGGCATGGATTTCCCTCATTTTTTTTCTGGTTTTGGGTTCATTCACTCTGTTGAATCTATAGGTTTATGTCTTTTGCCAAATATGAGGAGATTTCAGCCATTTTAAACACTTTTTTCACCACTCCTCAAATTCTAGTGACATGAATGTCACACTATTGGTCCCATAGGTCCCTGAGGTTCTATTCATTTTTCTTTTTAGTCAAATTTTTGTCTATTGTTTAGATCTAGTAACTTCTATTGTTCTATCCTTAAGTTCACTTATTCTATCCTCTGTCCCTGCACTCTCCTATTGATCCCTTCTTCAAGTGTGTGGCAGAAGTCCAGACTTATGTGGTCTGACATCATGTAGAAGAGGAAAGGATTCATTACTGAATAGGAGGAATGAAATACCCAGTTCCCTACTTTTTTCTGACACCACCTGGTGGAAGGTTGGAACAAAGACGGAAGTCTAGGTTCCTCACCCCTCCTTTGTTGGTGAGGGTGGAAATGGACAGTTTTTTACCATGGTGTTCAGCTGGAGTGGGCAATTATTGTCTCAAAGTTTTCTGTCCTACTAGGCTGACCGCCCCCCCCCTTTTTTTGTCTTTTGTTCAGCAAGAACAGGGTTTGGGGAAGATTTGTTTTTCACCTATGACCATTGCCATTTCCGGGTTAGGTTTCTGGCTTCTCAAGCAACCATTCTACTATATGAAGCAAAAATGAAACCCAGGGAACTCACCAATATAGCATTTTTCAGGTCCTGAGAGACTTATCCAGTCTTCCCTCTTCTCTCCACCTTTCAGGTCTTTTATGTTTGTTATGTAAATAAGGTATATGCTTTTAGCTATACTTAGTGGGAGAAATAGGGAAGAGTGCATCTACTCCATCCTTTCCCAGAATGTTTGTAATGTCTTATCTTTTCTTTTTAATGCATTTATATTTGTTTTTTAGAAACTCAGTTTTGACACTATACTAATGCCAATATTCTTAAGACACAAATTCAAATGAGAGCAAAAAAGAACAAAATGGACATCTTACAGCTTCTAAAGTAGTTTTTTTTTATTCAATGACAATCCTTAATGCTGTCCAGATTGCAGTAAAACTGATAGAGACAGACTAAGAGTAGCATTTTAAATTGGTGGAACATATTTTGAGAGCATGCATAGAAGAAGCTTATAGTAATTAATCTTGTAATCTCTCCCTTAGGAGAATCTCTCTGATTCTAAAAAAATAATTTGACAAATCTACCTATTATAATATTATCTACTTTAGAAAAAATATATTAAAAAACTAAATGCTCACCAACAGAGATATAATAAATTATGAAAAGGAACAGAATATAAATGGTATATATTTTTGATATTAGATTGCTGCTACGTGAAAATGTGCTCATGGAAACAAAAACTAAAAAAGAATATGTAAAATTAAAAACAATTGTTAGATTTAGCAGAAGGATAATGTATTAATTCATTTATTTAACAGATATTTATTGAGTATGTACAATATACCAAGCACAGTTCAAGGTGCTAAGGATACATAAGTAAAAAAAAAAAAAAAAAAAAAAGACAAAAATCCTTATTCTCATGATGCTTACTTTCTAATAGATATAGAGACAGCTAACAAAATAAATAATATATTATAGCTTGATAGATGGTAATAAGTGCTATACAGAAAAATAAAGCAGGAGGATTAGATATATGGGGGGCCAGGGGATATAATTTAATTTTAAATGTATGACTTACTTGTTTTGAAAAATATTAATCCATGAATGTACAATTTTTCAAACAAAATAGTATTTTTGTAACAATAAAGCCCCATTATTTCAGAAAATATATCTTTAATTTCAAAATTTTAGTTTCTTTTTTCATAATATCAAGGATAAAGATTCTCATTACATTAAGAATAATACAGAGTGTGGGGCACCTGGGTGGCTCAGTTGGTTAAGCATCCGACCTCGGCTCAGGCCATGATCTCCTGGTTCGTGAGTTGAGCCCTGTACTGGGCTCTGTGCTGACAGCTCAGAGCCTGGAGCTTGCTTTGGATTCTGTGTCTCCCTCTCTCTCTGCCCCTCCCCCTGCTCATGCTTTGTCTCTGTCTCTCCCTCAAAAATAAATAAACATTAAAAAAAAGAATAATATAGAACTATTGCTATTTGTACATAGCTATCACTATACTTAATTCAAAAGAAAATGTATTATAACTGCCCGTTTACTTGCTGTCTGTCTGAGGGCTTGTATCTCCTTCCTGAATTTTCATAGTCAAACATTTTAAAGAAGTTTATCTCACTCATTATCTCAGACAGCTGGCTTGAACTCCTGCCACATCAGTAAAATGGCACTCAACAAAACCCCTAATAACCTCCACATTGCTACAAGCATTGGACATTTTAATACTTAAATTATGTTTGACCTTCAGTAGCAGTTGGCATTGTTAGTCACTTCCTCTTTTTTAGAAAAGCCCTCTCCTCTTTATTACATGACACCATACTATCTTGGTTTTCTTTCCACCCCTCTCGTCAGTTCCTCTTATCCTCTTTGGTGAGCTTCTCATCCTCTACCTGACTTTTAAATTGAAGGATTTCTCAGAGGCCTGTCCTAATCTTCCCTCTTTAGTCCATATGACCTCCCTCAGACATCACATCTGCCCCCACCATTCTGGTTATCATCTACAGGCTGATGACTCCTGAATTTGCATCTCAAGATTCCTCTCTTGAATCTCTTACCAATATATCCTACTGCCTACTTGACATATCTACTTGAATATCTCTCAGAAACTTCTAGCTGAATGTTTCCAAAGCCAAGCTAACCATCTCCTTTTTCCAACCAAATCTGCCAAAGCTGTCTTTCCTCCTATAACCTTTGTCTTCCATAAACGGCACCACCACCGCTTCTGTTGCACATGCCAGAAAACCCAGGAGTCATCTAGAACTCCTGCCTCTCTTTAATCTCCATATCTAGTCAATCAAAAGGTTAAACTGATTCAGTCTTCTGTTAACCCTCAAATCCCTCCACTTGTTTTCATTGTTACCGTTATCAGTCTAATCCATCATCAGCTGTAGCCTAAGGTATTACAAAAACCTCCAAACAACTGTCTTCCTAAGATATTTTCTATTAAGCAATAAGACTGAACTTTCCAAAATGCCATTCTGGTCATGTCGTGCTCCTGCTTAATTTCTTTAAGTGCCTTCAGAATCAAGTCCAGTTCTTCACCTTGGCTTACAAAGCTCACCTCAGTCTCACTCCTACATACCACTCTAGTCATCTTCTCTTTAGAATTTAAGGTTCCAGGGGTGCCTGGGTGGCTCAGTCGTTAAGTGTCTGACTTCAATTTAGGTCATGATTTCTCAGTCTGTGGGTTCGAGGCCTGCGTCAGGCTCTGTGCTGATAGTTCAGAACATGGAGCCTGCTTCATATTCTGTGTCTCCCTCTCTCTCTGCCCCTCCCCTGCTCATGCTCTCTCCCAAGAATAAATAAACATTTTTTTTTAAATTAAAAAAGGGGCGCCTGGGTGGCGCAGTCGGTTAAGCGTCCGACTTCAGCCAGGTCACGATCTCGCGCTCCGTGAGTTCGAGCCCCGCGTCGGGCTCTGGGCTGGTGGCTCAGAGCCTGGAGCCTGTTTCCGATTCTGTGTCTCCCTCTCTCTCTTCCCCTCCCCCGTTCATGCTCTGTCTCTCTCTGTCCCCAAAATAAATAAACGTTGAAAAAAAAAATTAAAAAAAAGAATTTCGTGTTCCAATCATGTTGGCCTTTGCTCATCAAAGAGGTAATGTTCTTTCTCATCACTTGGCCTTCCAACACATTCTATTTCTTCACACATATCTCTGCCTACTATGATCTTACTGCTTTTGTCTTAGTTCTCAGCATAACACACCTAAGGAAGGTCTCTTATCCCTGGAGCAGCTTAAGTCTTAAATGCTGAATAGTTTCCACAGCATGCTTAATTCCCCCTGTTATAACAGTTATCACACTTTACTGTAGTTATATGTTTCATGTCTAGCCCAGCAGACTATGAGCTCTATCAGAACAGGAATTATATCTCTCCCCACTATGTTGTTCTGATGCTAAGCATAAGTCTTGGTCCATTGTAACTATTCAGTAAGGATTTATTGACAGGGAGAAGGAGGGAGGGAAAAAAGAAAAGGAGGGAGGGAGAGAAGGCATAACGTTTACTCAATTAGTCTTGAGTGAGTCAGGAAAAAAGAAAAGAAATGGGCAGGGAATTAATTGAGTTAATAAGCTATTTGAGACTTTTTAAAGTTATCCATTTCACATATGTTTCTTATAAAAACCTCAAGAAAGCTATTTTGCATTTTATAGTAAGGAAACTGAAGCTTATAAAAGAGTTGTTATAGCTCATCATGTTATATCTTCAATCTGGAAATCCATTTCCTTAATTTTGTTCACATCCCATTTCCTTGAGATCTAGGTGAAGTACCAAGTGCATGCAAAGCTTCTTCTTTACTCTCCATAGCCCTAATCATGTAGTTTTCTTCCTCTTCTTTAGTCTCACATCATATTTTACATACTTCCTTAATGTTTATTAGCACAATGCTCCTTATACTGTACTTATTTCTGTTTGTGTTCCATTTAAATTTCTAGAAAAAAATCTTAAAGAAATAATCCAGATCACATTATTCATATTATCAGATTCATATGATCACCCCAGAACCTAGTAGAAAGTTAGATGTTCAATAAAATTGTGTTAAATGGAAGCCACCTCTAAGGTTTAGTCTAATCTTCTCAATCTACTGTAACGGACAAGTCAACCAGAAAAGTTATTCCAGATCTATCAAAGGTCACACAGCAGTATGTAACTCTCTGCTTATTTGTGTCTCCTTTTCCCACCTTCTCCATGCAGAGAATATGGGAGGAACAGTAAACATGGAGTCCTGGGGTCTCTGGCTAATGCCACCACTTACTGCTTGTGTAAATATCCTAGGCTTAGTTTCTGCTTAGGTAAGAATACAGATTTTGGCTGTCTTTTAATGCCAGTTCCCTGCAGTGGCTATCAAAAAGCAATCTCAGCCTTGGACAATATTAAAACATATTAATGCATTGTGGTTGCAGAAACTTGAGCTAACAACTAACACTTCTTAAAAAGTCTAATATGGAAACAGAATTAGAGTGAACTAAAATAGGCAGAAAAACTGCAAAAAAAACCCTTCTCCATTTTGTTGCTAGGTATTCTCACTTTATCTCCTCAAGGCTGAATAGTCTTGAGTGGCCATATATTTGCACAATGGCTTTTTAGTTGCTTCTTTTGCTCATCTTCTTTCTACAACTAATTGATTTCCAGACCTGTACTAAGGCCTGAAGGCATCTTTACTTGACATCAGTTATGACCCCTATAACAGAAATGAAGAAGAATGTTATATTTCACCTAGAAAAGTACCTTTTCCTAATCTGGTGTATATTTCATCCAGGAAAATTAGAATTTTCAATACTTTTTATGAAGTAAGAGTTTTTCAAAGCCTGGTTGAAATATTAAAGGAAGTGAAGCCCGCAGGTAAGAAAAGTATCAGAAACGTGTCCTTTTGTTTGGTTGCCTTGATTTTGGGAAAACTGGAATCAGGAAAACACTAGAGGAGCTATTCTAATACTGGGATCTATAATGTATTTGTCAGTCTTAAGCCAGGCTGTTGTCTAGAATCCTAAATTGTGATGCACTCCACAGGGCCAATAAAATCTAATATTAAGAGAGCCAGTCATGTACACTTTTTGTGTTGGCCCAAAAACATTTAGAATAATGACTATTGCAAGACAGGTTCTGATACAGGTAACTGACACAAGAAACAGAATAAAATCCTAGGCAGAAAGCGCCAAAGGGGCAGAAAGAATCCTTGGAGCAAACCAGTAGCAAAGAGAGAAACAATTATGGCAGGTAAAGATCAGTTAATAAAATTCTAAAAATAAAGTTCTCTTTGAGAACAGATCTCTTCTGTCATATTCATATTTTATCCCCAACATCTAAGATAGTACATGGCACATTAAGTTAATCAATAAAATCCTACTAAGTAAACAAATATCTCAGTCTGGATTGAAGAAAGGGAGCTATGAAAGAAGTGAGTAGCTTTGCATCCAAAGTCTGGGGATAGCAAAGTAAAAAAGACAAGAAATGAGGCATATCAACAACCTGATTTGCTCTGGTACTTAGTGCCTTACTGGGCTGATGAACTACAATAAACTCAATTCTGAACATTTAAACTCTTTCAGACTATTAGAGAAGCCCAATGACTGGATAATGGCTGCTTCTGAGAGCCTGCCAATATTGGATAAGAGCACTAACTTAATCCTCAGGTATTATAATATAAATGCAAGGGCTCATTAATATTTCAAAATCTTGTCAAGAGCCCTGACAGAGAGGCCCCAAATGATAATCCATATGAAACAAAACAAAACAAAACAAAATGATTAAGGCTTAAGGATTTTAAAAGCATGAAAAAAGAGAAGACTCCAGCATTGAACAGTTGGGGAAAAAGGATAGTGATTACCGTTGCTGGGTAAGATCCTAACACAGAGCCTAATAAAAGAAGTACAATGTTATTTTGAGGGTTCTCATGAGCAGATCAACAGTGATGTCCTTTTGTTAGCAAGGTTTGAAGTACACATCTACACATATACCTATTAGCAGAGAGACATGCTATATTATTATCCACTGGGCTGAATTCAGAAACTCAAAACAAAGACTTATCCCTTGCCCAGATCCCATTGTCAAAGGAGATCCAGGAACAGGAGTATAGTTGACTTGATGCAGCAAAGCAAAAAACAGGCCCAGGAAGATATTTTTATCTTTTAATAAACAGTTTTCATTATCATTGAATGCCTACACTTTCATAAACCTGAGCTTCATAGCCCAGCATTTATAGAAAATTGCCAAGTATCGTTTGTAGATAAAAGCACAATTCAATATTTATGAATTGCTAGTTTTCTATAAATATAGACATTTGGAGATGATCTCCTCACTAGTCATTAAAATTTGAACAGGGATCAAAGCTAGAATAATATTAACAATTCCTCACATTTGTATAGTGTTTTACATAATACTATTAATAATAGATGACATTTATTGAGCACTTAGCAAGTGCCAGGCACTTTACATGTAAATTCTCATAACAAATTCAGTTTAGTTCAACAAGCATTCAATTAATACCTACTGTGTGATAGATGAAAAACACTGGTTTCTGTCTTTAAAAACTTTCATCTTGTTGCATTCAATCAATGTTTGTTGAAAGAATAAATGAATGGATGAATGAAAAATTAATTGGTTTGAATGGTAGTGTGAGGTAATAAAAAACGACATAGGCTCCTCCTTTAACTATCTATGGTCTTGAAAAAGTACTTAACCTCTCGTAGCCTCTATTTTTTCATCTGTAATATATGAATATTTAAGCTCTCCCTTGTAAAACTGTTATGACAATAGTGACAGCAAATGCTCTCAGTAAGTGAGAACAGTTATCATCATCACTGCCATAATTATTACTATTACTAAGCAAGCTTATCAAACTCTCTTCACCCTTCTATAGCATGGGACAAATATAACTTTAACATCCACAAAGCACATACCATCTATACAAAAACACCACAAACACCAAGCAAAGCAAGGGAAATCTACTAAATTGTAGTTCCCAGTGCTCTGCTGGTACAACATCTGTGTTCAGGCTAGGAAACAAAACAAAACAACATAGCATCAACTTCAATTATGTTTCCAAAGATACTATGATAAAAGACCAACAAGACAGGAAGTTCACCAAGTAACAGACTGTACCTTCCTTCATAATAGAATGCTGGTCACTCCATATATGGAACTATGTTCCCTATTCCAACATTCTCAAAGAATCGTACCTACAGCCCAGACAATGGCCATCAAGAAACTCATCTTACTCCTATCAATGCCAGTGAGACTAAGCACTGGCCATCCAGCATGTAAACTTTGAGATCTGGACAAATTCTCCAACCATAAGTGGGTCCCATTCTGTGGGTCACTTACCATTTGGGTCTGCTAGTAGATTTCACCATAGGAGCCATTCCATCTCTATAAAGGCTCTTGGTTTTACTGAAGTTAACAATGTTGAAGATGACTCTCTGAAAGAAAGGGAAAAGTTTATCAGAAGACTATGCTATCCAAGTTCCTTTTCCTGCTAATTAGGAATGGAAACAATAAGCAGGGTTAAAGGAAGCCATATGGACTATTTGCCACCAGTATAGTGAGAATAAATGGTGCCCACAGAAATACAATGTGTTTGTGCCAGTTTAGTATAATAGTCAAGAGCACAGACTCTGTAACCTGGAAGCCTGAGTTTTAATCCCACTCTACCACTCTCAAACTGTGTGACTTTGCCAAGCTACTAAACCTTTCTATACCTCGGTTTCCTCATTGGAAAATGGAGATAATAATAGTACCTAGGATTATTGATGATAATTAAATAAGTTAATATATGCACAGTGTTTGGAACCATTCTTTGTACATAATTAATGCTACATAAGTTTTAGCTATTATTATTAACTGTGCCTCTCTCCAGCATGACCTAGAATTTACATGGAAATGAACAACAGTATTGTTAGAGCAACAGTAGTACATTTGAAGTTCAACCAAACTAAAGATAATAATTGAGTGCAAAACTGAAGTTAAAAAATTCTGCAACTGCTCAGCACCCCTTTTACTAGACCTGGAGGATATATGTCCTCTTTTGTGCCACCTTTTGTTATCCTCTGCTGGGGCAAGTTGTACTGAGCTCAACCCTAATCTCAGCAACAACTCATAGAAGCATAGGTACTTCCCCTCTCTGGTCCTCAACTTTAAAATGGGGGAGTGGAGTGTTCTAGATGAGTAAAGTCTTTCCAGAAAGATAGTCTAGTTAAAAGAGATTAGCTTTTGTTTTAGTAGTCAACTTCACTATAGGTGAAGAAGAGAGATGAGGAAAGATAAGGGAATTGGGGTTAAAAGACACTTTGTGGCTCCTGAAATAGTCCAAAAAAAAAAAAAAAAAAAAAGAGGATGGGGACCAGAGCAAGGGCAACCAGAATAGTTGGGAAAAAAAGGAAAATTTTCAAAAGGTTACAATATGCTGGGTTTTCTATCCATAGGCAATTAAAGAGAGGGGAGCATCAAAATTTACATATTATCTCACTTAGCAAACATTTATTGTGTGAGGTATTATATAATATTAAGTCCAGGAATTTTGTTCGTTTTTATAAATTTTTAAATATTGTTCTATAACTATACAAAATATTAACATCTCCATTTTACATATGTGGAAGCTGAGTTCAGAGAGGCTAATTAACTTGTCCAAAGTCATGCAATTAACAGAAGACTTGATATTTGAATCCAGGGAATAAAAAGATAAGTAAAATGTCCATTATCTCTACCCTTGAATTACTCACTAAGGTTCAAAAATTCTATAATTCTAACCAAGTCTATTTTCTAAAGTAAGGGCAAGAATAAACATAAGGGTAATTTTTTAAGGCTTTAACATTTTTTCTTCTTAAAAGAGAAAATCAAAGCTATTTTCTCAGGTCTCATATTTGGGACTACCATGAAATGCTTTCTTCTATGAAATAAGCTCTTAGGAATAACATGTTTTCCTTTCTCCTCAGAGACCTACCTACTGACCCCATCACCAGGCATTTCAGTTGCAGACCTCTCTTCTGTCATTAAATTAAGTCATCAAGAATGTCTAAGGCTGTTCAATTATTAATAACATGGACCTGCCTGTTGTCAGTTCAATTACTTCTCCCAGGGTCTTGGCCACTGTCTGATTTAAGAAAATCAATATCAAGGGGACAAATTGCCTTTGAATCTCACAGGGCTTATTCCCCCCTTTCTCTTCTGAGATTTTCCAAGTGTCAGATCCATTTCCGGTGAACCTGGAAGTTACACTGCACTTTCAGGATCTAGATTAATACTAAATGCAATGAAAATCCAATACATAAATAATGTTCATATGTGAAGCTGGAATAAAAAAATGAGAAAGCAAAATATCTGTTGATCATTAATATCCTACTAAGTTCCAGTAAAATTTCCTAGGTGTTTTAAATATGCTATATTATTTAAATATTCCATCCATAAACAAAAGCTGTCTATTTTAGCCCAGTTTTAGATGTGAAGAAATTGAAGCTAATAAAGGACAATAAAGACTATATTTCCTCTATGACATCCCATGCAAAAAGAACACCATTCTCCTCTCAAGCTTTTTTAAAATGTTTTCTAGTCTATTTAGCAAGGCAACATGTGGCTATGAGAATCAAAGGTATTTGGAAGTAGGCAGTGCAGGAAATCTTGGCTTTCCATATTTTACACTTCAGTATCTACTATTTACCCCAATGCATCACAAGAAATGGCATCCATAAGGTAATGGTAACAACAATTATAATAATAGCTAACAATTCCTGAGTACCTTCTATGTACCAAATTATGAGTTCAGCACTCATTCACACTATTTCAATATGTTTCATATTAGAATTGCCTCATTGTATGTTAGAATCATTTGGATAGCTTTTAAAAACTACTGACTCTTGGGCCTCAACTCCAATCACAATCTCTGATATCTGATGTATTATTTCATTTGTTTTGAGGATAATGAACTTTTTGAGACAGGGACTATTTATTTTCCTTTATTTATGGGTGAGACAAGTAATACTGAGTGTAAGTAAATTAAAATCACATAAATAATACGTAGTAGAGCCAGAATTTGAAGCAAGTCCATTGACTCAAAAGTAATAAGATCATGGACATTCCAGACAGATACATCTGAACTGAAACCTAACTCCCCACTAGTTCTGTGAGTTTTGGCAAAATAATTTTATATTGATTATTTATATCTGAAATTGGGATGATAATAGCACCCTAACAAAGTTTTATAAGAATCTGTGAGATTATATACAAATCACCCAGCACATTATACCTAGCTCATAAAAGGTACTCAATATTTATTCAGCCTTCCTCCTTATATTCAATAAAATAGGATCTTTTAGTTCATTAACAACTTCTTCCTTCTTTTCTTCATTTCTTTTTCTTTCTTCTTTAATTTTTTTAAACATTTATTTATTTTTGAGAGACAGAGAGAGACAGAGCATGAGTAGGGAAGGGGCGGAGAGAGAGGGAGACACAGAATCCTAAGCAGGCTCCAGGCTCTGAGCTGTCAGCATAGAGCCTGATGCGGGGCTGGAACTCACAAACTGCGAGCAGAAACTCACATGACCTGAGCTGAAGTCTGACACTTAACTGACTGAGCCACCCAGGTGCCCCTTTTTTTCTTTCTTCTTTAGATTTAAATTTTTAATCCAGGATTCTTGTTTTAGCAATATGGTGCTTGAGATAAGAGCTTTGTAAATAGTGACCTGCAGCACACTGTTAGACTCAAACTGGATTATAGCTCTCAAGCAGCCATATGTTTGAGGCCTAGAGCTCTGTCCATTCTGACCAAGGGGTTCATGGTGTTATAGAAGAGTACAAGCTTTATTCTAGGTGTAAGCCATCGAGAGGTCCAATGTAGCTGGGTGTGTAGTGAAGAGGCTGCGTGCTGTCTAGGCAGTGGATCTGATTCTCTGACTTTGCAAATATCTGATAATTTTGTCCAATCATGAGTAAATTTCCCATTTAAGGTTGTCTAAGGTAGCAGAAGGGACTATTCTAAATAGGCACGTGCATTCTGAAAATTAGTGGGTCATCACAATTTTAAAATAATTCATTATCTAACAACATTTATTAAAAGTTTGCTTAGATTTGAAAGTCATTTGATTTTCACACGAAATTTCAGCATCGCAATTATAAGTGGAAGGAAAGGGAGAGTTGTTCAATGACTTAAATATAATTTCACATAGTTTAAATATTTGAACAGTTTTAAATTTTTTATCACTTTATTGTGTGAACACTTTCTCATTGATGGTGACTATTAAGATTTTGAAGACATTGTCACTGAAAAGTCTCGATTACAAATTGCATATATCCATTTCAGAAATAAAAACCTCATATAAAAATGATATGTTCACAGACACAAACTGATAAGTTTCAATTAAAAATTTGAAGATTTAAAAAATAAATTTAGCATTTGATTTCCACTTTAGATTTAAAATGGAGGCATTTCATTCCAAACATTCTGGCTCATGCAGATTTAAATTCTCATTTGCTGTCCTTGCATGGATGTTAAATATAAGTTCCTAGATACCAAGACCAATAAAACCTGCTTTCTGCATGTTCTCAAATATTCCTGTGGTTTCTAGAAATTTGCAGAAGATTATCTATGGCAGTATTCTCCAAAATTTTTCATGCCTAGGCACAAATAGAAAATAATATTAAGGCAGATGGAAAAAATGATATTGTGCAGAATGTTAGGGTACCTGGGGAACATTTGGTTGGAACATTTGGTTGGAAAACCATATGAAGTTTGGTGAAAAAAATAAACATACTGTGTTGAGAACATTCTTTACATAAAGAGCCTCTAATGAAAAAAAAAAAGAAAAAGAAAGAAAGAAACAAACAAACAAATCCAGAGTCCAGAAAAATACACAGGTGCAGAAAGGTTATTGGTCTCGGTATCTAGGAACTTACATTTTAACATCCATGCAAGGATAGCAAATGAGAACTTAAGTCTGCATGAGCCAGGATGTTTGGAATGAGATGTCTCCATAACACTACGACTCTCAAAATGATTTAATATTCATAGAACTATGGTCTAGAAAGAAATCATTCACAGTGAGAGATGACAAAGAAGTATGCCTATCTATTTCTGGGTTTGGGGTAGAAACAAATAATTAAAAAGAAAATAAGCCAGAACATATTTGGGTTCAGGTTTGAATTTATACTATAGCTTCAACTTAAGAACCCAGGTCAAGAACTTAAAATAAATTTAGTTACAGGCAAATAGTCCTACAGAACCTAGTGAAAACAATGAAAAGTTGTTTTGAATGCACACATTTCAACCCAGGAACATAGGATTTCCATAAATAAAGTCCTGTGGAGGTTAACATTTCACAGAAATTTATAAAACACATAAGGAAACAATCCACACTAAAAGTAAGAATCAGCTAGAAAAATAGATAAATGAATTTGGCCACAAAGAATTTCAAGTTATAAAACTATCTGGTCAACTATAAAGAAAGTATTTTTTTAATGACTAAAAAATTAAAATAATGTTTCAAACACATGAAAACAGAACAAAATAAATAAAAAAATTTAAAGACCAGAAATATTTTCTAAAAAATTAAACAGAGCCTCTAGAAATATATTTTTTACACTAATTGAACTTAAATTCAGTAGATAGGTTAGAATGCAGAATAGATGATATTTCCAAAACTCAACACAGTATATTCAGATGATAAAAAGTATGACAAAGGGATACAGAGGAAAAAATAAAAATCTGCATTAGATATGAATTTTAGAAAGAAGCTAAAGGAAACTAGCATTTTCTCAAAAGAAAATGCTACTCAGATTTCAAGAATAACAACTCAGTCCAAAGCAGGATTAAAACAAATCTAGATATAGACACATCCCAGTGAAACTGCAGAATACCAACAATAAAGGGCATTTTTTCAGAGCAAACCAGAGAAAACATAAATTACCCACAAAGACACAGGAAATTAGACTTAAACAGACTTAACACCAGCAACATGAGAGACCTGAAAATAACATACGATCACCCAAGAATGAAGGTAAAATAAATTTTCAGACAAAGCCTAAGAAGTATAGGAATTTCAGACCCTCAGTGAAGGAGCAACTTACTGAAGGATGAACTTCAAAGAAAGAAACTGAACACCAAATGTAAGAGTGGCAAGAAACAAAAGTGAGCAGAGAAACAGGTAAACCTAAATAAGAATTGACTACATAAAAATATTATTATGAAATAATAAATTTGAGGGGTGCTAATAAGTTTGCATAAAAACACTGGTTAACAATAACAGATGTGTTTGGGGCTGGGTTGAAGTGGAGGGAGGCAAAATCCGAGTTCAACTATGATAATGATTTTGTATGGTTCCAAAGGAGGACAGGGATGCTAATTAACTTAAGACATTATAACAAATAAGCATGGGGCAGTTCAAGAGCAATCACTATAATTACAAAACAGGAGTTATAAATTCCAAATGAGTAACAGGAAAAAGAGAATAAAGAAAACATGGCAAATATAATAGAAAGTTTGACAGGATAGAGGATAAAAAGCAAGGAAAAAACGTTGTATATGGGAAGATCAAATAAGATAGTAAAAATAATTCCAAATCTCAGTAATCAAAATATTGGAAATTGAATGATTAACATGTTTAAAAAATTTCCCAAACTGATTAGGAAAAAAAAATCCACATTTACCATCTTTCCCAGGGAATGACTAAAATGTAAAGATATTTATTTACACAGTAATTTAAAGGTAATTTAAATGTAAAAGGATATGCTCTTAAGGCTGAATAATATTCCATTGCATGTATATACCACATTTTCTTTATCTGGTTATCTATTGATGGACATTGTGTTGCTTCCACCTCTTCAATACTGTGAATGATACTATGAACGTGGGTGTTTATTTTTAAAGTTAGTTGTATTTAACAAGTCACAAAGTTCTTGAAAATCTGACAATTAGCCATTGAGACCTGGCACTGGCTGACTTCAGCATATTACTATCTGGAACCAATGAATGGGGGAGCACACAAACCTTCCCTGCAGGATTTTAAAACTGAGAAACTATGGGATGATTCAAAGCAAGACTCAGAACTAAGATGGCACCATAGTGGGAGGCCCCTAGGCTTGCCTTGTCCTGGGAACACAGCTAGAGAAATGTTAGATCATTCTGAATACTTAGGAAATTGACCTAAGGACTGATAGAACAAACTGCACTACTAGAGGGAAAGAAGAGGCCACTTCAAGGAAAGTAGAAAGTGTGGAGACATGGTTTGGGGGAGAAATGGATTACAGATGCTGCAGGGGGGAGGGAGCCCTCATTGTGGAGAAAGGTGAGATGGACTGGAGCAAACAGTGGTAAGCAAAAGGAGAAAACTTCCCCAAAGCCATTGGCTGGGAAGATGAGAGGGGCTGAATTTCATGAGTTTTTGCAACCAGTGGGGATCAAAGACTGGCGTTTCAGAGGTCCCCAGGCTTGGTTATGATAGAGACCTGAGGATGCTGCACTACTCCTGGAGCAGAGGAAAGTAAACAACCCAGGGACAGACTGCTTGATCTGAGGATTGCCTAAGTGGCATGGGGAGAGACTGTTCCTTCTCTTTGGAGCACATCTGTGAGAGATGAAATTGCCTCTGGGGACAAAAGAATCAGCGAGCACCATTTCCTTTTCCTGACCCACAGTGTAAACCAACTTCAGTGAACAGCACAGTGCCAACCCTGGCTGCCTAAGCTGCCTACACCAAGTCTTGTCCCACTGCACTCCACTGGTACTGCATTTCTAGGGAAAATGTGCCTAAACAGTGGGCCCTATTGACCAACAGAGTGAGGCCCTCCCCCCGCAGGCACCATGTCTGCTAACCTGGAGTTCTAAAGAGCTTCAATTCTAGTGAAATAACATCAGGTCTCTTTTAGCAAGCCGACCAGAGCACACCTAGTTAAAACTCACCACCCTCTAGTCAAGGTCCAAACATTCCCCACTATAGACAAGGAGAAATTCTGTAGAGAACTGACCTGAAGGATAAACAGCCACAACACAGCAGCAGAGTGCACATCAGGGAGACCCTTACCACAGACATAAAAGAGCCAAAAAAAAATCAGGCCAAAGTGAAATATGCAATATTTGAGATTTGAAATCAACTGCTGGAATGACCACAGGAAGGGAAGAAGCAGAGGAACAAATAAGTGATACAGAAAATAGAATAATGGAAAACAATGAAGGTGAACAAAAGAGGGAAAGAAAAATCTTGGATCATGAGGGTAGACTTAGGGAACTCAGTGACTCCATCAAGCATGATGATATTTGTATCATAGGAGAACCAGAAGAAGAAGAGACAGAAATGGGGGCAGAAGGTTTATTCAAAAAAAATTGCACCAGAAATATTCTCTTACCTGGGGAAGGAAACAGACATCCAAACCCAGGAGGCACAGAGAACTCCCATCAAAATCAATAAAGGCATGCCAACACCAACACATTGTAGTTAAATTTGTAAAACATAAATATAAAGAAAAAAATCCTAAAAGCAGCAAGACAAAGGAAGTCCCTAACTTAGATGGGAAGACCAGTAAGGTTAGCATCAGATTTCTACATAGAAATTTGGCAAGTCAGGAGGGAGTGGCATGATATATTCAATGTGCTGAAAGGGAAAAATCTGCAGCCAAGAGTACTCTATCTAGCAAGGTTATCATTCAGGATACAAAGAGAGATAAAGAGTTTTGCAGACAAAAAATAAAAAATAAAAACAGACAAACAAAAAACCTAAAGGAGTTCATGACCACTAAACCAGCCTTGCAAGAAATATTAAAGGGGATTCTTTGAGTGGAAAAGAAAAACCAAAAGTAACAAAGGTTACAAAGGAAGAGAGAAAATTTCCAGAAACAATGACAAAACAAGTAACAAAACAGCACTAAATACATGTCTATCAATAATCACTCTAAAAGTAAATGAAGTAAATGCTCCAATCAAAAGACATAGGGTGCTCTTTAAACTCCAAGTCCTACTAAAGAATGAATGGGTTAAACAAGAAATTAAAGATGAAATAAAGAAGTACATGGAAGCCAATGAAAATGAAAACACAACAGTCCAAAACCTCTGCGATGCAGCAAAGGCAGTCATAAGAGGGAAGTATAAGCAATCTAGGCCTTCCTAAAGAAGGAAGACATGTCTCAAATACATAACCTAACCTTACACCTAAAGGAGCCAGAAAAACAACAACAACAACAACAACAACAACACAAAACAAAACAGCAAATAAAGCCCAAAACCAGCAGAATAAGGGAAATAATAAAGATGAGAGCAGAAATCAATCATATATCTATATTGGTATCAATGCTGATATCGATATAAATATATAGTAGAACAGATCAATGAAACCAGGAGTGGTTCTTTGAAAGAATTAACAAAATTGATAACCCCCTAGCCAGATTGTTAAAAAGAAAACAGAAAGGACCCAAATAAATAAAATCACGAATGAAAGAGGAGATATCATAACCAACACCACAGAAACACAATTATTAGAGAATATTATGAGCAATTATATGCCAACAAATTGGGCAATCTGGAAGAAGTGGACAAATTCCTAGAAACATAAACTACCAAAACTGAAACAGAAAGAAATAGAAAATTTGACCAGATCCATAACCAGTAAAGAAATTAAATCAGTAATCAAAAATCTCCTAACAAAGAAGAGTCCAGGGCTGGATGGCTTTCCAGGGGAATTCTACCAAACATTTAAAAAAGAGCTAATACCGATTATTTTGAAGCTGTTCCAAAAAATAGAAATGGAAGGAAATCTTCTAAACTCATTCTATGATGCCAGCATTACCTTGATTCTTAAACCAAAGACCTAACTAAAAAGGAGAACTATAGACCAATTTCCCTAATGAACATGGATGCAAAAATTCTCAACAAGATACTGCAAACTGAATCCAACAAAACATTAAAAGAATTATTCATCACGATCAAGTGGGATTTATTCCTGGGATGCAGGGCTGGTTCAATATCCACAATCAATCAATGTGATACATCACATTAATAAAAGAAAGGATAAGAACCACATGATACTGCCAATAGATGCAGAAAAAGCACAATTGACAAAATACAACATCCTTTCCTGATAAAAACCCTCGAGAAAGTAGGGATAGATGGAACATACCTCAAGATCAGAAAGGCCATATACAAAAGACCCACAGCTAATATCATCCTCAATGGGGAAAAACTGATAGTTTTCCCCCTACGGTCAGGAACATGACAAGGATGTCCACTCTCACCTCTCACCACTATTGTTTAACATAGTGTTGGAAGTCCTAGCCTCATCAATCAGACAACAAAAAGGGAAAAAAAGGCACCCAAATCACCAAGGAAGAAGTCAAATTTCACTCTTCACAGATGACATGATACTTTATGTGGAAAACCCAAAAGACTCCACCAAAAAACTGCTAGAACTGGTGTACAAATTCAATAAAGTCGCACGATATAAAATCAAAGTACAGAAATCAGTTTCATTTGTGCATGCAGCACAAATAATGATGATGCAGCAGAAAGAGAAAACAAGGAATCGATCCCATTTACAACTACACTGAAAACCATACAATACCTAAGAACAAACCTAACCAAAGAGGTAAAAGATCTAATCAAAGAGATAAAACACCAATGAAAGAAATTGAAGAAGACACAAGGAAATGAAAAAAAAGTTCCATGTTCATGGATTAGAGGAACAAATATTATTAAAATGTCTGTACCACCCAAAGCCATCTTCACATTTAATGTAATCCCTATCAAAATAATACCAGCATTTTTCACAGCGCTACATGAAAAAAATTCTAAAATTATATGGAACCACAAATGACCCTGAATAGCTAATGCAATCTTGAAAAAGAAAAGAAAAGCAAAGCTGGAGGCATCACAATTCTGGGCTTCAAGTTATAATACCAAAGCTGTAGTCATCAAGACAATGTGGTACCAGCACAAAAAGAGACACATATCAATGGAAGAGAATAGAAAACTCAGAAATAGGTCCACAAGTATATGGTTAACTCTACTTTGACAAAGCAGGAAAGAATACCCAAGGGAGAAAAGATTGCCTCTTCAACAAATGGTGTTGGGAAAACTGGATGATGACATGAAGAAGAATGAAACTGGACCACATTCTTATACCATACACAAAAATAAATTTAACATGGATTGAAGATCTAATGTGACAAAGGAAACCATCAAAATCCTAGAGGAGAACACAGGCAACAACCTCTTTGACATTGGCCGTTGCAATTTCTTATTAGATAAGTTCCAGAGGCAAGGGAAATAAAAGCAAAAATAAACTTTTGGGACTTCACCAAGATGAAGAGCTTCTGCACAGTGAAGGAAACAATCAACAAAACTTAAAGGCAACCAACAGAATGGAAGAAGATATTTGAAAATGACATATCTGATAAATCCCTATTTGGGTTAGTATCCAAAATCTATAAAGAACCTATCAAACTCAACACCCAAAAAACAATAATCCAGTTAAGAAATGAGCAGAAGTCAAGACTTTTCCAAAGAAGACATCCAGATGGCTAATAGACACTTATGAAAAGATGCTCAACATCAATCATCAGTAAAATACAAATCAAAACCATGATGAGATACCACCGCACACCTGTCAGGATGACTAAAATTAACAACACAAGAAACAACAGGTGTTGGCAAAGATGTGGAGAAAGAAAAACCTCTTGCACAGTTGGTGGGAATATAAATTAGTGCAGCTACTCTGGAGAAGAGTATGGACGTTCCTCAAAAAGTTAAAAATAGTACTACCCTATGACCCAGCAATTGCACTACCCGAATTTATCCAAAGAATACAAAAATACAGATTTGAAGGGTACATCTACCCTGATGTTTATAGCAGCATAATCAGAAATAGCCAAGCTATGGAAAGAACCCAAATGACCATTGACTGATGAATGGATAAAGATGTGGTATATATATACAATGGAGTAATACTCAGCCATCAAAAAGAATGGAATCTTACTATTGGCAGTGATGTGGATGGAGCTACAGTGAAGTAGCTAAGTGAAATAAGTCAGTCAGAGAAAGACAAATACCATATGATTTCACTCATATATGGAATTTAAGAAACAAAACAAATGGACATATGGGAAGGGGAAAAAAAAGAGAGAGGGAAACAAACCATAAGAGATTCTTAAAGAACAAACTTAGAGCTGATGAGGTAGTTGGGTGAGGGGTGGGCTAGATGGATAATGGGTATTAAGCAGGGCACTTGTTATCATGAACACTGGGTGTTGTATGTAAGTGATGAATTACTGAATTCTACTCCTGAAACCAAAACTACTCTGTATGTTAACTAAGTAGAATTTATTTATTTATTTCTTTATTTATTTATTTTAATATGAAATTTTGTTGTCAAATTGGTTTCCATACAACACCCAGTGCTCATCCCAACAGGTGCCCTCCTCAATACCCATCACCCACCCTCCCCTCCCTCCCACTCCCAATCAATCCTCAGATTGTTCTCAGTTAGAATTTAAATAAAAATTTGAAAGGAAAAAAAAAGAAAAAATCAATTCTCTCTCTCTCTCTCTCTACACACACACACACACACACACACATGCAATAAACAATGAGAAAATAAAATGTAAATGTGATAACAATTATAGTATCGAAAATATCAAATACTAAAATAAATGTAACAGAAAGCATAAGACCTCTACACAGAAAACTATAAAGCATTATTGAGACAAATTAGAGAAGATTAAATAAGTAGAGGAAAGATCACAATAAAAAATTAAAGATTCACTATTAGAGGCTATGTAATTCACTAAAATTCCAGCAGAGTTGTGTGTGTGCATGCGCGTGTGCACGCGTATGTGTGTGTGTCTTGGTGTCTGTGTATGTGTATGTGTGTAAAAAAATTGATAAGCTGATAATAAAACTTATACGCAGAGGGAAAGAAAAGGGCAAAAAAAAAAGCAAAGAAAGTCTTATCAGATGACAAGATTTACTATAAAGTTATGGTAATTAAAAAAATGTGACTTCTATTTTTATAGATCTATAGAAAAAGACCAGTGAAACATAACAGAGAGCCTAGAAACTGACTGTATGTGTGTGTATGTGTATGTGTATGTGTGTGTGTATATATATATATATATGTACATATATATATATACACACACATATATATATATATATATATATATATATATATATATATATATGTATCAGAGATGATATCACTGATCAGAATAAAAAGTTGAACTAACAATGAATGGTGCTGGATCAATGGGTCACTCATAATGGAAAACACATCACGTTAGTTCCCTGCCTCATAACAAACACAAAAATAAATTTCAAATGGATTAAGGAATAAAATGTGCAAGGTAAAACACAGGAGATTATTTTATGGACTAAGAATATATATAAAGACTTTTTAAGCAAAGCACTAGACAGATAAGCCATCAAGGAAAACACAGATATATCTGACTGCTTTACAAAAAGGTTGTATCAAAATATACCATAAACATATGGAACCAGAAAAGATCCCAACAGCCAAAGCTATCTTGAAAAAGAAAACCAGGGGCGCCTGGGTGGCGCAGTCGGTTAAGCGTCCGACTTCATCCAGGTCACGATCTCATGGTCTGTGGGTTCGAGCCCCGCGTCAGGCTCTGGGCTGATGGCTCAGAGCCTGGAGACTGTTTCCGATTCTGTGTCTCCCTCTCTCTCTGTCCCTCCCCCGTTCATGCTCTGTCTCTCTCTGTCCCAAAAATAAATAAACGTTGAAAAAGAAAACCAAAGCATGAGGCATCACAATCCTGGACTTCAAGCTGTATAACAAAGCTGTAATCATCAAGAAAGTATGGTACTGGCAGAAAAACAGACACTCAGATCAATGGAACAGAATAGAGAACCCAGAAAAAGACCCACAAACGTATGGCCAACTAATCTTCAACAAAGCAGGAAAGAATATCCAATGGAATAAAGACAGTCTCTTTAGCAAGTAGTGCTGGACAGTGGCATGCAGAAGAATGAACCTGGACCACTTTCTTACACCATACACAAAAATACACTCAAAAATGGATGAAAGACCTAAATGTAAGACAGGAAGCCATCAAAATCCTAGAGGAGAAAGCAGGCAAAAACCTCTTTGATCTTGACCGCAGCAACTTCTTATTCAACATATCTCCAGAGGCAAGGGAAAAAAAAGCAAAAATGAACTATTGGGACCTCATAAAAATAAAAAGCTTCTGTACAGCAAAGGAAACAATCAGCAAAACTAAAAGGCAACGGATGGAATGGGAGAAGATATTTGCAAACAACATATCAGATAAGGGTTAGTACCCCAAATCTATAAAGAACTTAATGAAACTCAACACCCAAAAAACAAATAATCCAGTGAAGAAATGGGTAAAAGACAGAAATAGACACTTCTCCAAAGAATACATCCAGATGGCCAACCGACACATGAAAAAATGCTCAACATCACTCATCATCAGGGAAATACAAATCAAAACCACAATGAGATACCACCTCACACCTGTCAGAATGGCTAATATTTACAACTCAGGCAATAACAGATGTTGGTGAGGATGTGGAGAAAGAGGAACTCTTTTGCACTGCTGGTGGGAATGCAAATTGGTGCAGCTACTTTGGAAAACAGTATGGAGTTTCCTCAAAAAATTAAAAATAGAACTACCTTATGTCCCAGCAATTGCACTACTAGGTATTTATCCAAGGGATACAGGTGTGCTGTTTCGAAGGGATACATGCACCCCAATGTTTATAGCAGCACTATCACCAATAGCCAAAGTATGGAAAGAGCCCAAATGTCCATTGATGGATAAATGGATAAAGAAGATGTGGTATATATATACAATAGAGCATTACTCGGCAATCAAAAAGAATGAAATTTTGCCATTTGCATGGAACTAGAGTGTATTATGCTAGTGAAATTAGTGTATAACTAGTGCTAGTGTAATACTGTAGAAGGATTATGCTAGTTCTACGTGCATGGAACTAGAGGGTATTATGCTAACTGAAATTAGTCAGAGAAAGACAAATATCATATGACTTCACTCATATGAGGATTTTAAGACACAAAACAGATGAACACAAGGGAAAGGAAGCAAAAATAAAATAAAAACAGGGAGGGGGACAAAACATAAGAGACTCTTAAATATGGAGAATAAACAGAGGGTTACTGGAGGGGTTGTGGGAGGGCAGATGGGCTAAATGGGTAAGGGCCACTAAGGAATCTACTCCTGAAATCATTGTTGCACTTTAGCTAACTAACTTGGATGTAAATTTAAAAAAATATAATAAAAAAATTAAAATTAAAAAATATATGTACCATAAACAAATGAAAAAAACAAACCAATTATAATGGAAAATGATTAATATACCAACCTGTAAAGAATTCCTATAAATCAAAATATGAAAGAACAACAATCCAATAGAAAATGGGCCCAGGATATAATCAGACAAGATACAGAAGAAGACATGAGAGGTCTATAAATATATGAAAAAATTATAAACCCAGTGGTAATCAAGGAAATAAAATGAACAAAATAATTAAATACATTTTTTAATCATCAGATTAGCAAATTTAGTAAATCTAAAAATACCAAGTATTGGTAATTATGTATGAAATAGTGATTTTTGAGCATTGCTGGGTGAGCATGTAAAATACAATAGCCTCTTTAGAGAAGAACTTGATAAAAAGTAAAGAAAGATGCTTATTACATATGATTCAGTAATTCTACTTCTGATTATTCCCCTAAAACAAATTTTGCACATTGCATAAAGAGATACAAAGATGTTCGTCATAGTGCTGTTCATTTATAATAGTGAAACAAGCTTGTTTATAATAGGAAAACAAGCAAAACCCCTTAAGTCAGAATTAGAATGGATAAATAGTGGTTCATTAATATAATAGATTATTGTTCAGCTTTTAAAATGAATGAACTAGGGGTGCCTGGGTGGCTCAACTGGTTAAGAATCCAACTCTTGGTTTCGGCTCAGGCCATGATCTCATGGTTTGTGGGTTTGAGCCCACACTGCCAGTGTGGAGCCCGCTTGGTATTCTCTCTCTGCCCCATCCCCATTAGTGCACATGTGCGTGTGCGTGCGCGTGTGTGTGTGCTCTCTCTCTCTCTCTCAAAATAAATAAACCTTAAAAATAAAAAAATATGAATGAACTAGAGTGAAATTTCTCAACACAAATAACACTGTTCAATGTCAAAGGCAAACATTATAACACAAAATAAAAGTATATTTTCATGTATATTTTATTTTATCAAATAAAAGTACAAAATCATACATGGGAATGATATCCATTAATGTCAGGCCTGTTGCTGCTTCTGGGAGAAAGGAAGAGGAAAGGAAAGAGGTGTTTAGCTGTATCTATAATGTTATATTTATCAAAATCAATAGAAGAAAACAAAATCTAAAAAATATCTACTTAATGGAGGATCCTCCATTATAATATAATATAATATAATTATATATAATTATATAATATATAAATGGTTAACAAGTTCTTCTATCATCTTACTGAATAAGTTGTCCCTTTCCTTTTTAATTTCAAATGCTACTTTTTCCATATAATCAATTTTACGTGCTTGGATTTATGTCTGGACTTGCATTTCTGTTTCACTGAGTTGCATGTTTATTCTAGTGACAGCTAGCCATTGTTTTCATAATTGCAGTTTTAGGATATGTTTCAACTTATATTAGGGTGAACCTCTGGTTAATGTCTCTTTTTATTAATTTTTATAGCTTCACACCCAGTGAACTTTTTGGTTAATTGCTTATTTTCTGTCACAATTCATTTTGTTCATGCTTTAAAATTTTTTTTAATGTTGTTATATTTAACAATTCTGTGAATTTTTCTTACACTTTTCCTTCTTTTGTTAGTCATTTGCAAATTATTTTTCCTAGTCTTTTGTTGTTTTTTAAAATTTATTTATTTTGAGAGGAGAGAGAGAGAGAGAGAAAGGAGAAGGGATAGAGAGGGAAGGAGAGACAGAGAATCCCAAACAGGCTCCACACCTTCAGCATGGATCCCAAGGTAGGGCTTGAACTCACAAACCATGAGATCATGACCCGAGTTGAAGTCAGACACTTAACCAAATGAGCCACCCAAGCACCCCTATCCTACTTTTATTCTACTAATGGTTATATTCAAAATAAAAATAATAAATTGGAATCTTAAGTTAGGCATAAGTAGTTTTCATATGAGCAATGTCAGTAACTCTTTTGAGACAACCACTTGGTATTCTGATAATATCAAGAGATATATAATACAATGAGAGAAAGCTGCTTGGAGTCTTTCTGGTTACGTGTTCCAGCCTATGTGCTACCATGTAGCCAGGTTATTGTGACTTGGGCTGAATTGCACAGGAGTTTAGGATGAATTTGCCAAGGTGTCCCAACATATCAAATGTTATATAGGTAATATGGCACTGAGTTGGGAATAAAATATAGGTCTCTGTTTTTCCAAGCAATCAGCTACTTTCTTTCACAATCCCTATTTTATGTTGCCTGTTCTGAGCCCGATCTGATTCCCAGAATTGTGGAACAAAATGTTGGCTTTCCATACCTACCAGTCCCTGTGTAATTTTGACCATGTTTTATGATCTTTCTGAGCCTTGTTTTGCTCATCTGCAAAGAGGAAAATCATACCTATCTGGTAGAGTTGTTGTTAGGATTATATATAATTGCCAACACAATATGATTGGGAAACAGTAAAAGACCACATACGTGTGTATATGTATACATACATGTTTATATATATGCATATGTAACATACATGTATATATATATATACATGTATATGTGTGTGGATGTATTAAATTAGGACTCCTGCCCATGAAGAATCTATAGGTTATCACCCAAGTTCCTGAAAGAATGCCAGGAAATCCTGGACCTGATACATCAAAAGCATGGAGTCTGACATGTAAATAATCACTATGTGAAAAATGAATCCTTATCTATTATAAGCTGATGTTGAGGAGTCGCCAATAAAGTTTGTTAATCAGCTGCACCTGTGTTTTGTTAACTGGAAATTGTCAAAAAATTTCACACAAATATTGCAGTCTGATAGAGATAATAAAGAAATGGCTTACTGGTTGCACATTAAAAAATTCTTCCTCCTCACTGTAAGCTTGTGAGAAGGCAGCCAAAAGAATGGAGCAAAACATTCTCATCAAGGGAAGTTTAGCATATCAAACAAAGGCATTAGCAACATGACAAAAGAAAAATAAGATCTTTCAGAGAGACTTTTTCTTCTCTCCATAATTCAGAATAAATATCCAACAATACATAGACAAAAAATACCTCTCTTTTCCTTAATCTGACAGCACTGCCTACAGAGAATTTTCTTCTCTATTTCATTCATTCATTCATTCATTCATTCATTCAAGAAATACTCATTTAATTGT
The DNA here is from genome assembly GCF_018350155.1 of Leopardus geoffroyi. Lineage (NCBI taxonomy): Eukaryota > Metazoa > Chordata > Mammalia > Carnivora > Felidae > Leopardus > Leopardus geoffroyi. The sequence continues at coordinate 39,205,738 of NC_059328.1, forward strand.
TTCATTTCATAAAGTTATATGACTCTTAATCTTCTGTGTGCTGGGATTACAGGAATAAATAAAATTGGGCACTTTACTCTTTAGGAACTGCCTACTGAGGGAAATTAACATGTAACACACACACATGAATAAAATGCTGAGGTGGTGTCTATAACCAGCTTAGTGGAAAGAAAGCTGAATCTTTACTGATGCATAAAGACTGGCTAAGCAGGAAGGAAAGCATGGAAGACATTCCAGAGTCAGAGGAAGCAATGAGAACAAAGACTGTGTTTTGTGGAATTATAAACTCTTTCCTGTGGCTGCAAAAAATTCTGGGGCTGGTTTGGGTAAGAGATGAGATTGTGGAATTAAAAGGCTTGCAGGGTATATAAAGTGATTTTAACTTTTATGAAAGCAATATGAAGGTGTATACACACATTTGGTTTATTAAAAGAACTACTTGACAGGCACAGGAAAAAAGCCACAGGTTTTTGAAATTCTCAAACAGGAATGGAGAGGTTTCTAAACTTAGGCAAAGCAAAAAACTCCCTTTTTTGTTCATTCAGTACCTCTCTTGAACGGACTTACCAATGCCACCCACTTCTGGTCTCTATTATGTTTGTACTCTACTTGTTTGTATGGGAATGACTTCAATCTTGGGTTACCTTATTTAATGTTGGCACAATCTTTCCTTGATATTTAATTGTCTACTTTCTTACAAATGTGGTTGTAAAAATTTTCACAATCCGTCTTTCCACCCTGTATCCATAGTCTCTGTACTATGATTTTGCCACTTCTTCCATCAAAAGGTGAGCCTCTTAAATCTAGATTGACCTTGTAAATGGCTTTGGCCAATAGGAATTGGTGGAAGTGATAATACACCAGTTTTGAGCTAAGACCTCAAGAAGTCTCTTGTAATTCCATGTTCTCTCTTGAAATCCTACCACCAACAGTTCATCAAGTCCAGGGTAGGTTTACAGAGGATGAGAGATCACATGAAAAAAGACCATTTGTTCTAGCTGAAGTCATCTTAGACGGGCCTATAGCCAGCTGACCTAGAAACATATGAGAGAACCCAAGCAAACTCAGCAGATTATCTACTAGAACCAGAGCTGACCACCAATACTGAAGAACCACCCAGCTGTCCCATGGACACTTGAATAGTAATAAATGCTTATTATTTTAAACCACTGAATTTTGGGGTGCTTTGTAATTTAGGGGAAAAAAGCAGCCAAATGATGCACTATGTAATGTTTCAGTGACCAAAACTTCAGGGCGCCTGGGACACTCAGTAGGTTAAGTATCAGACTTTGGCTCAAGTCATGATCTCATGGCTCATGAGCTCGAGCCCTGCTTTGGGTGAGCACGAGCCCCACTTTGGATGAGTCCTGCTTATCTCTCTCTCTCTCTCTCTCTCTCTCTCTCTCTCTCCCTGCTCCTAGCTCACTTGTGCCCCTCCCAGTCCTCCCAGTCTTTTTAAACAAACAAGCAAACAAACAAACAAACAAACAGTGCAGGAAAAAAAAACAAGAAAAAAAAAAGAAAGCCAAATAAAGGAAATAAATCACTTATATGTGGAATATAAAGAAACCCAACTCATAAGAGCCGTTGACTAGAATAGTGTTTACTAGGGGCTGGGATATGGGGGAAAGGGGAGATGTTGGTCAAAGTACAAAGTTTTAGCTATAAGAATAATAAGTTCTGGGGATCTAACGAACAGCATGGTGATTGTAGTTCATAATACTATATTACATATTTTAAAGTTGCTAAGATAGTAGATCTTAAATGTCCTCACCACAAAAAGAAATGGTAATTATATGATGTGATAGAGGTATTAGCTAAACTACAGTGATGATCATTTTGCAATATATAAGTATATTGAAGCAACAACTTGTATATCTTAAATATAAGCAGTTATACAATGAAACCTTGGATTGTGAGTAACTTGTTCTGCAAGTTCCACAAGATGAGCAATATTTCTAATAAATTTTAACTTGAGAAATGAGCAATGTCTTGAAATACAAGTTGTATGTGATATTGAACATCGCATGATCACAACTAAGTCAATGGTTCTTGAAAGACGTTTTGATATACAAGTGCTTTGGATTACAAGCATGTTTCTGGAATGAATTATGCTTGCAAACCAAGGTTTTACTGCATGTCATTTATATCTCAGTAAAGCTGAAAAAAAAGTTTTAAGAAAGGAATGAAAATAGAAATAAAAAAGTGAAATCAAAAGTCATTTACTTCATATTGTAGTTCATAGTCACACTATTTTGTATTAAACTTATTTTTCTTTATTATCTATAATATTTTTTATGTAAGTCTATTCTTCCTTAAATATTAAGTCTACTTATATTTTTGGTCAATTTTTCTCTAGATTTTTACTCTCCAACTTTAAGTAGTGGAGAAAAGATCAGTTCCTGCACTTGAGAATTTTACAAATTGTCTGGGTTCATGGGAGGTGGAACATGGATATGTTCTATGGCAATACTAATATCTCTCTCCTATCTGTAAAATGAGAAGATCACAGCACTGACAAGTGGTAAAACCAATAAAATCAGGTTTATTTGACTGAAAAGCTGGGGTTTTATATAGTAATCCATACTGTGTCCATCTTCTCAGTTCTGGACAATATGGGCTAAACAAAGAAGTAGCAAGCTCCTCTCCTTCCATTTAGAATCATGTTGGAAATTAAAAGGCAATACAAGAAAGATCCATGCTTTCAATTTGCCTCTGAAGACAATTTTTTATAAAAATCTTCTGATTGATAAAGTAGTCAAAGTAGTAAAGTAGTAATGCTAACAGAGAGAGAGAGAGAGAGAGAGAGAGAGAAGCAGCAAGAAACTTCCTTTTCCCAAAGCACCTGGAAATTATGGGATGACTGTTCTACAGCATAGCTTTATGGTACTGCTTTCCAAGGCAGAGACCAAGCCACTTACTGATATCAGATCAGGCGCTTGAATTTGTTTGCCAGCAGGAGGAAAGGTTGTACTAAGCCAAGCAAATTCCCTCATCTAGTTCCCCTGAAGCCAAGGAAAACTGCTTATGAGTTACTAATAAAATAGAGGTCTAGGCTCAGTCTCCAGCCAATTTCAGGACCATAGCCAGGCCTATGTTTCATTTTAAGGTTGGTGTCAGGGCTAGAACCAAGATAAGGGTTTTCAGCCTGAAGCCAGGGTTAAGATTCAGTCCATTTGAGGAAGGAATCAGTGAATCTCCATAATTAAGGGATATTCAATAAGCAGATCAAAATATTTTATAATTTGTAACATGAAATAAACATGTTTTAAAAAGTTGATTCAACAGGTGTGCTGTTTTGAAAGGACATATGCACCCCAATGTTTATAGCAGCACTATCAACAATAGCCAAAGTATGGAAAGAGCCCAAATGTCCATTGATGGATGAATGGATAAAGATGTGGTATATATATATATATATATATATATATATATATATATATATATACACACACACACACACACACACACACATACACACAATGGAGCATTACTCGGCAATCAAAAAGAATGAAATCTTGCCATTTGCAACTATGTGCATGGAATTGGAGGGTATTATGCTAAGCAAAATTAGAGAAAGACAAATATCATATGACTTCACTCATATGAGGACTTTAAGAGACAAAACAGATGAACATAAGGGAAGGGAAACAAAAATAAAAACAGGGAGGGGGACAAAACATAAGAGACACTTAAATATGGAGAACAAACTGAGGGTTACTGGAGGGGTTGTGGGAGGGGGGATGGGCTAAATGGGTAAGAGGCATTAAGGAATCTACTCCTGAAATCATTTTTGTACTATATGCTAACTAATTTGGATGTAAATTTTAAAAAATTAAATAAAACAAAAGTTGATTCAACATTATCCTAATTATATTGACACCATTACCTTGCTGTAAATCTGACACATTTTTCATCACTCATGCAAGGTTCAGGCTGAGTTTTTACAAACTTCAAATTATTACAGTCCACATCATGGAGCTTCAGCTTATAGCAGTTTTGGAAACCTTAGAATTTGAAGAGATCAATTTTAAATGGAAAAAGTGGGAGTATCTTGTGGATTGCAAACAGCAGATAAAATGTTTCTTTATTAAAGGCTGCTCTCTCCAATGAATTTCAGAGAACGCTAAGATCTCTCCTTTGTTTAAAGATAATCACATTTTTCTCAGAGTGGTTCACTAGGGCTTTACCTTGGGCATGAATTTTTCATGACTGATTGATTGAAAAGACAATGCCAACAGAGAATAATACAAGCATAGAGACCTGTCTTACAAGGTAGAGTTAAATTACTCCAAGGGTTAGAATGACAAACCCATGTGCTGCCTTCGACTTGGCAAGTAAATTGACAATTACAATTCTGTTGAAAAATGAGAAAAATCAATTAGGAAAAGGTTGATTTCTACCAAAAAGTAGTGTTTACTTTATTGAACATGATTCAATGGATTTTGGAAACAAACAAAGAAAGCCCTGTGAGAGAATTCCCATTTTTGGGTGGGTGAAAGGAGGAGCTGGAATGGGAAGCAGGTTGGCCTGGGAGAAAGCAGACCTGTCTTCTCTTCCTGCCTTATGTCACTTACTTGTTATTTAACCTTAGGAGGATTAATTCCTATTATCTCTGATCCTATATTTACCCATTGCTAAAATAGAGATAACTGACTAAAGTCCAGAGTCATGGACTGAGGACTTTGGACAAAGTAAGACAGTTAAGTGAGGTCAAGGGCAAGAAAGGGAAACTCTAGATTTTATACATATCTGATCAATTAATTCCTTTACTTTTTCAAGAAACATTCACTGGACTCTGCCCATGTGCCTCAAACTATGTTATGTGTTGGGGATATTCAGACAAACAAGTAACACACAGGTAAATAAATAAATATATAGTGCAATATGAGCTAGTTAAAAGAACTATGAAAAAATTAAATAAAGGGCCAGGGGATAGAGTGTAAGATAGTTTATGGTCTGTTTGACTTAAAATTATTATTTATATACACTTGTTGAATACCTATTAAATTCCAAAGAAATGACTGGGCACTTTTGTATTGTATACTATTTCAAACACTTAGAAAAATCTTACAGGTAAATCTTATTTTCATTTTACAGCTTAGGAAAGTAATATGGAGAAAAAGAGATTGAGAAACTGTGTATTTGGTCATCTTTCAGAGATGGGATGGACTCTCCCACCCAAATTTGTTTAGGACACTGAGAATGATGATGCCACACATGCATGAAAATGATATAAAAAGGTTTATTACTCACAGAATGAGGATTTCTGCAAGGGCAGAATAGTCTCCCAAACTGGTATGAAATTAGCTTGAGATAACAGGAAAGGAGGCTTTCTTGAAGTTTTATGGTGGTTAGGGGCTGGGGCAGGTTGAGGATCCTCAAGTAAACAACAAGGGCTTGTGTGGTTTGAACTTTCTGCCAGTGTTAAGGATGGTCCACCTGTGCTTCCTTATCAGTTTGCCCAGATGTGGGGCAGAAGGGAAAGTGGGGGAGGGAGGCTTGAAAGATGTCAGTAGTCAAATGTCAAAAATAAAGTCAGATTCTTTAATATACTTCCTAAAGATGATATATCTTATGTAGTGGAGACCGGATGAATAGAACCCAAGTCTGGTTTTGTCTAACTTCAAATTCTATGATTTTTTTTATATTTTACATTATTATAATTTAAATAAAAATATTCTGTCATTTCTATTCAATGGGCCTAGGGATATGTGTATCAAAAAAAGAAATATGTACTATGCAGAAGACTCTAGGGAGATGATAAGATGGTATGTGTCTAACTGACTCTACTATATAAAACACCTTTAAATGCTTTTTAAGAGAGCATTTGCTGAATCTAGTGAATATGAGCTTGGCAAAATAAAGACTGCCTTTCAGGGCTGCCAAGGCAGTTGGGAATTAAAGAAATCATAGAAAAGTGAGATCAAAATTCTGTATGTAATTTCACTTCCAGTCATTTGCAAAATTTTAAGCTGCTCATAACTAGGGTGAGATGCTAATAAACCAATCAAAAAACAGCATCAAGGAGGTTGAAATGCTAAGTGAAGATTTTAACAGTCTCAAAGTACTGCAGAAAAACAGTTTGGAGTTCAGGGTCCACAAAGATGGAAAACCTTAGTAAATATTCCACACTATTTGAGATACCAGAAGGACTATGCTCTTGGAGTAAGGGCAAGACAAACATACCTGAATTTAAATATCTGAAATTCAGCATTGACTAGATACAGATAATTTTTCCAAAATCTATCTGCCTGTCAGAAGAACACTGAATCCTTTCAGAAGAAAATAATATACAATTAAAATATTAATTATTTAATTATTAATTAATTAATTATTAATCAATTAATTATTAATATTTAAATATTAAAAATACAATATCCTGCATCAACTGAATTTACTAGACATATCAAGAAACAGAAATAAATGAGGGTGAGAGAAAGAAAGAGAGAAGAGGAAGAGAGAGGAGAAGGAAGGAAGGAAGGAAGGAAGGAAGGAAGGAAGGAAGGAGGGAGGGAGGGAAAGAAAGGAAAGAAAGAAAGAAAGAAAGAGAAAGAAAGAAAGAGGAAGGAAGGTTGGAAGGAAGGGGAAGAGAAGAAGGAAGATAGGAAAGAAGGAAGGAAGAAACTTGACCCACTGATTATAGTAATCATCCCCTTATTCATAGGGAATATGTTCCAAGACTTCTAGTGGATGTCTGAAGCTACTGTTAGCACTAAACTCTATATATACTATGTTTTTTTCTATACATACATATCTATGATAAAGTTTAATTTATAAAGTGGGCACAGTAAGAGATTAACAACAATAACTTTTAACAAAATAGAACAATTAAAACAATATACTATAATAAAAGATATGTGAGTGTGGTGTCTCTCTCTCTGTCTCAAAATATCTTGTACTATACTCACCCTTCCTGTGATGATGTGAGATAAAAACATATCTATGTGATGAGATGAAGTTAAATGAATAACATAGGTATTGTGATGTAATATTTTGTCTACTATTAACCTTCTGACATTATGTCAGGAGCATCATCTGCTTCCAGACTGCAATGTGATTGAGCATGGGTAACTGAAAACATGGAAAGCAAACCTGCAGATAAGGGGAGGGGGGTGTATTACTATATCTAAATATTTCAAGTATCAACAGAGACTTTAAAATAGTAAACAACTAACATTTTTGAGAAAATAGAGACAATAAAGAAAAAAATTACCAGAGAACTGGAATGTAGATAAATACTCAAGTGGAAATCCAGAAATTAAAAAAAAAATTAATAACTGAAATTAAGAACCTTATAGATGGGTTTTAATAACACACTAAACCCAGAAGAAGAAAGGAACAGTGAAATGGAAGATTCATCAGGAGAAAATATCCACTCAAAGCAGTGAAAGAAGAAGAGATGGAAACTACAAAAAGAGGATAAGACTCATATAAGGTATGATAAAAAGAACTAGATCTGTGTCACTGGTATCCCAGAAAAATATGAGAGAAAATGAACAAAAGCAATATTTGAAGAAATACTAACCAAGAATTTGCCCAAACTTACAAAAGACATTAAGCCATGGGTTCAAGAGGTTCTATGCACCCCAATAGGATACATACAAAGAAAGCTAGACATAGGCACATCATAGTACAGCTGTTAGAAACCAAAGACAAAGAGAAATATTATAAGAATATGGAAAAAGATGACATATAACTTAAAAGGTCCAACAATAAAATTTAGAGTTGACGTCCCAATAAAAACAGAAACTGAAGACAGTGGAAAGGCATCTTTCAAGTGTTGAATGAAAAAATGAAACTGACAATTACACTTCTGTACTCAAAGATATCCTTCAAAAATTAAGTTAAACACTTTTCAGGAAGAAAAAAACATTCACTGTCTGAAGATCTAGACTATAAGAAATAATAATGGGAGCTTTTTCATGCAAAAGAAAAATGATCCTAGAAGGAAACATATTGATGTAGGAAGAAATGAAGAGTACTAACATAAGGGATAAATATGTGGATAAATCTACATATTAAGTGTTTAAATACACACACTCACATGTGTATGCATAAATATATATAATACATATCCATATGAATACAATACACAACATATATACACATATACACTGTATATACAAGAACACATCCATGTGAATACAATACACAATATATATACACATATACACATATACAACTGTATATACAAGAATATATATATGTATATGTGTATTTATATAATATATGTGCTTAAAATATATGAAAAGTAATAGCAAAAGGGGGGGAATAGAGTTAAAATATTATGCAAAACCTGTATTACCCAGAAAGTGGTAGAAGTATTCATTTAAATTATAATGTAATTTCTACTATTAAAAGACTAATAAATAGATAAAATAAGCTAATAGAAAGGATAAAAATTAATAATAAAAGATACAAACCCATTTGTAAGATAAGTAAGTCCTGGGGATATAATTTATAGCATCGTGGCTATGGTTAACAATACTGTATTGTGTATCTGGAAATTTCTAAGAGAGTAAGTCTTAAAAGTTCCCATCACAGACACTCACACACACACACGCACACAAAAACACACATAAATTTGTAATTCTGTATGGTGATGGGTGTTAACTAATGTTATTGTGGTAACAATTTCATAATATATACATATATCATATCATTACATTGTACACCTGAAACTAACACAATGGTATATGCTGATTATATCTCAATTAAAAAAAAAAAGAAAAGGTAGGATAGATGTATAATCTAAACAGAAGCTAAAGATTGAGGAGATGGTAAAAGAACATTTAATACTGAGCTAAAGAAACAATTCAAATGAGGCTACTGAGAAAAGTTGTAGTAGGGCTGTAAGGCATTTTGAATAAGAATAAAAATTAGAATGAGAATAAGAATAATAAAAACATGTGATTGATTTCAGATCAGGTCATGATCTCACTGTTCATGGGATTGAGCCTTGTATGGGGCTCTCGGGCTCTGCGCTGTGTGTGGAGCCTGCTTGAGATTCTCTCTCTCCCTCTGCCTCTCCCTCTGTCTCTCCCCTGCTTGCTCATGCTCTCTTTCTCTCTCTGTCTTTCTCTTTCTCTCTCAAAATAAATAAATAAACTTAAAAAAATAGAAAACAAAAATTTTACATTACTTACAAGAAACTATTTTAAATATAAGAATACGGAAATGTTGAAAGTGAAAAGTTTACAAAGTACTAAATAAAAGAAAGTGATATAGCTATATTAATATCAAATAGACTAGACTTTAGGATAAGAAATACAATAAGAGATAAAGAGACCCATTTAACATTTATAAAAAGGGCAATTAAAGAAGTTGGTATACATAGCAATCCTAAAATTAAATTCACCTAAAATCATAGTCTCACAATACATATACAAAAATTACAGAAGTAAAAGGAGAATTAAATCCACAATCATAGTTAGAAATGTAACTTACCATCCAGTAACTAATAAAATAAACAGACAAAAGTATCAATAAGGATATAGAAAATATGAAAATCTTCATTAACAAACTAGATATAATTGATGTTTATAAAACATAACATCCACCAACTGTGAAATACATTATTTATTCTAGTGTATGTGGAACATTTATCAAAATAGACCACATGCTACATCATAAGTTTCAAAAAACTGCAAAGGACTGTAATCATCCAGAGTATATTTCCTGATCACAATGGGATTAAGCAAGAAATCAGTAAAAGGAAGACCACCACAAAATCTCCAAATATTTGGAAAATAACCAATGTACAAAAAAACCCCATCATAATGAAAACAAAATTTTTTCAACTTCAGTACTCTCATCCACTGGTGAGATAGTCACTCTAGAACACTGATAGTATCTAATAAAAGTGAAACTACAAATGTTCTGGAAGTTAGAAATCCTACTTTTAATTACATACCTGACACAATTACATGTATAAGTGCATTAGAGAACATGTGCAAGAATGTGTAGAGCACCACATTGAGCATGGAGCCTACCTAAAATAAATATCAATCAATCAATCAATCAATCAGATAAGAAAAATCTAGCATATACAAGCTATACTATCTAGTAGTAAAAATTATTATATGCCAAACATGCACAATTCTCAGAAACACAATATTGAACATAAGAAAGCAGAGAAGGCAGACATAAAAGAAATTCTTCTGTTATGCTTATATTTATATGAAGTTTAAATACTAGCAAGACTAAGCTATAGTGTTTGAGGCCAGGATGGAAAAAGTACTGATTTGAAGGGAAGAGAGGCACAAGTAGTAACAACACATGTGTGATCTCCTGTATAAGTTCATTGAGCTTTATACTCATAATTTATACATTTTTTGTACATACATATAATATAATACTTACTAAATAAATGAAACCATTTGTACTAAGTGAATAATAATAACAATACAACAGTTTAAAACATGTGATGTGGCTAAAGTAGTGCTTAGGGGGAAATTTGTAGCCTTAAAAATGAATATATAAGGATAGAATAAAGGTTTAAATCAAGGATCTAGGCTTATCTCATGAAGCTAAAGAATTAAAAACAAAGCAAAAAAGTACAATGCAAAAGTAAGTTGAAAGGGTACAGTAGACAGAAGAACAAAAATGAGTCAAACAGAAAATTAACTGAGTAGAAAAAATCCAACAAAGCCAAAAGTTTTTCTAAAGCTCAGACTATGCTCTGTTTAGGTTGGCTGATATTGGCTAGGGTCACCTCCCAGAATTCTGGGTGGATTTAGTTTGCCATGTATTTCCTCAATCTGGGACCAGCACCTATCTGAGGATAAGTTCTCATCGTAAATGACAGAAGAGACCAAACAAAACCACTCAAATATTAAGCCTCTACTTCCATCACATATTCTAATATTCCATTGGTTAAATCAAGTCATATGTCTAAGCCCAGCATGAATAGTCAGAGAAATATACTCTGCTTACTCTACAAGGGAGAACTGCAATGCAGCATGGTTTATAATTCTACTGGGAATGGGGAGAAAAGATTTGAGGGGGAAAAAAAAAACAAGTATACCAAAGTGCTATATTTATTTTAAAAATTAAATCCATAATTAAAAACATTCCTTTAAAGATATTCTAGACCTAGATAGCTTCACTAGTGAATTCACTTAATCATTTTAGGGACTCATAAAAATCTTTCAGAGAATGTTGAGAGGGAACTCTCTCCAAATCATTTATGAGGCTAGTATAACCTTGATACCAAAACCTTTTAAGGAAATTACAAGAAAAGAAGCTAATAGGCCAATCTCTTTCAGGAACATAGACACAGAAGCACTAAACCAGACATTATCACATCAAATCAAATTGGTTGTGGTATAGCAGAATATTATACATTGATGAGAAAGAATATGTGATTGTTACATAAAATAATATGGACAACATATTGTTGAATGAAAATATACGTATTAAAAAGGGCATATACAGTATGATTCCATTTATAGGAAGTTATAGAATAAGCAAACTAATCTAATTTGATAGACTATCTATTAAATTTGGGGGTACTGACTGAAAGGAGGCATTATGAAGCAAGTCTTCTGGGTAACTGGCAGTGTTCTATATTTTTGACCAGGGAAGTGGTCACCTTGATGGTTATTTATTTGTAAAAATTCACTGAACTATATATTTGAGATTGGAGCATATATATATATATGCTAGTCTTCAATTAAAAGAAGTTTCCAAAAATTTTCTCACTAATATTTATAACTCCCTGAAGAGATTCTGAATAAATAGTTGTTAATATCGCTTCTAGCTCTAAAATTTGCGATTCTACTGCCAACTTCTGCTAATTGATTAGGACCTTTACTGTCTCCTTAACAACAGATCAACACTAAAAACAGCACTAAAAGATTTATATAATATAGAATACATCTAAAAATAGTAATAAGCTTAAGTGAGAAAAACATGTGAATGACCATAAATTATTTCGAATGGTTGGCAGTTTTCTTGAAAATCTCTGTTGTGAGAGGTAAGCCAGTACTTTAATTAGGACGATAGCATATTTTTATACCAGGGGCCAATACAAAACTAAAACTGAAATATTACAAAGCCAAATTGGTAGGCAAAAATATGATATTTCAGGTCTGAAAAAAAAGATAAATCTAAATGTCAAATTATGTAACTGAATGTTTTACCCTCGACAGTTTCAAAGCAATAGAAATGCCAACAGCAGAGTTCCTGAAATTTCGAGACATACAATTTATGACATAGCAGAAAAAGCACAGAATTGAGAGTGTGAAAAACTGTGTACTAGTTCTGGCTATGTCGCTTATTAGTTGCATGATTTTGAGAAAATAATTTAAAGTTTCTCAGTTTTATCCCCTTGTGTATAAAACTGGCATTAATAATATGTACCTCCTGGTATTATGAGGAGACTACAGTACATTTGTAATCTACCAATTATTATCATTGCTATTTATTTGCCCAGATTGTTTTTGAAGTACTTATCTATAGTTTGATTTTTCAAGGCTCTTGTCCCAACAACCTATTCAGAAACTTCTGAAATCCACATGGATCCCCCTGAGCAAATGGAAATGTATGCAAGTGTTACATTCTAAGCTTATACTTACGGAATTCATCACAGGAGATAAACTGAGGTACTTCTCTTCCTAAAACAGACCAATTCTCCCTAAAGAAAGTATTTCCTCTAAATTTTTCCTTAGAGAAAAGTAAGGGACTACTACAAGATCAGACCAATACAACGTCAGCTAACATCTTGCCAAAATGATTCCCTCCGCCAACTGTGGCATGTCTATAAGAGTTCCACAATTTTCAGTTTGTGTTTTCGCATATCTATATATGGTTTTGAATCCCAAGTCACTAAGTCAATCTCTTCAATCTAATGCCCCTAGCTTCTCCAGACTAGGCTCTCTATTTCTGCCAAATCTGGCTCACCAACAGCCCCAAACATAGCTCTAGAATGCCTCTCCTCCTGTCAGCCTGGTTCACTCCTACTCATGTTCCGAGTCTCAGCTGAGGTGTCATTTCCTCCAAGAAGCTTTATTTAACCCTCAAGCTCACAGAGGTACCTCATCTGTACTCTCTCTGCAGCCTGCATGTCTTTCACAGCAATCACGATGCTATATTGTTGAATGTTTATTGTCTGTATCCCTCTTCCCCCAAAATGGAAAATTCTTAAGAATAACCTTCTTTTTATTCGTTGTATCCTAGCATTCAGTAGGTTCCGCTTGCATCTTCATGCTAAACAAGTGAATAAGTGAATGAATGCATAAGTAAATCCATGAATAAGTAAAATAATGAAATGTATGATTCTCATTCGTTCCAGCCTCCATGTCTTTGTTCTCATGACTTAGGTCTCCCTGATTTACTCCCTTCTGCCTACTCAAATCTTATCTATCATTCAGTTACTGCTGGAGGTTGCACACACTAAAGTATAAGCATTGATAAGATAACAAAAAATAAGATGTACTCCCTACCCTCAAGGGCCTTACAGTACATTAGGGAAGAGGTAGATGTAAATAACTGTCTACAATGCACTGGCAGAGTGAAGCAATGGAGTCTGAAATCATAAGAGAGGACCAATCCTAGCATGGTATATCAGAGATATCTTTGCAAAGAAGGCACTTTCTGAACTATGACTTTAAGGACAGAAGAGATTTCCAGGTAAAGGTTAAGGATTGGGGATGATGCAAAACATTTCAGACAGGAAAAAATATGGGCATGGGAATAGAGATGTAAAATGGCAGAGTGTAGGGAAGGATCCTAGAATCAAACTAAACAGTAAAGTTATGTTAAGTGTTTAGGACTGCACTCTGGTCAATAAAAAAACATGAGACTGGAGCCCAGGCTTCCCAATTCTAGGTCCAGACTACTTTCATTACCCCTGAAATATTAATGTTAGATTGCATATGACTAACTTCTATGACTTTCCAATGGAAAATGCCCAAGTGTGGCACTTTGTCTCTTTAGATGGTGGGTTTCACCCCTCAGAACTCCTTTCTCAGTAGTTGTGGCAGATCTCAAGTAAATTTTAGCAGTTCACTCAATGGCTCAAAGGTTGTCATATAGAAAGACATACATAGTTTGCTGAAATCCTGTGGAATCTTTAATCTTCCATAGCAATTTGGAGTCCTAGTAATAACTCAATGAAGCAATGTAAACAAAGCCCAAATATCACTCAATGATGAATTTCTCTGACAACATGTCTTTGTCTAAAGAATGACAACTTGGAGTTGCTGAAAGGAACCCTAGTAATTGTGCATTCTCAAGACAGATGATTTGTCAACCAAGACCCTCAAAAATGTTTCAATTATCCCAATTTTGCCCAAGTATCTGAAAAAAATACAACCTACCTAACGTAATACACAGTAGCTAATGCCTACAAAGTTTTAGGCATTCTGCACTCATCAGCATTCTTCCTAATAACTATGTAAATATCAATATCTCTATTATACAGTTGAGGAAACAGAGAAACATTAGGTCACATTTCTGAGGTTGCAAAGCTTGTGGAGATGGAGTCAAGATTCAAATTTGAATCTAATTCTAAAGCCAGTCATATTTTTGGTAACTCTAATTATGCAGTTAAGCAGGTCCCCCCCACCCCCCTCAGCCCCCATCTCTTCTCACATCAAATTTAATGACCATGGTTGTGGAACCATGGAGAAAGTCCCAAAGAGTCACAGTACCTGAGTTATTTAACCACTGCTTTTCTGTGTGACCTCATTCCCATTGATAGGAATATGTCTAAATGATTTCTAAGGCTTTTAATAGTTTTGACAGTCTGTAACTCTGTGAGATTTTAAAATATTCTTGTATAACAACTTCCCCATGAAAAGGTCATGGCCCTGTGAGTTGCCTGTAGTGGGCAGATAGGAGGATAAAACCCTTAGAGAAATTGAATTGAATTCTCTAGGCTTATCGAAGTGGAAAAATAGGCACCTAGCTGCCAAAAAGTGAAGGAGTAAGTCCTTGGGAAATGAACTTAGTTAAGGCAGAGATTCTTGTGCATCAACACTGTCAGCAGCAACCTCAGTCAATGTCACAAATGCAGTGAAAACTCCAGAAAAATATATTGTTAGCTTTGCTGAAAATGATAGACCCTTTCAACTAAGTGGTACATTACACTCCACATTAGATCTGGTCTTTGGGACAGAAGACCCAATATCTTACCCTAGTTATCCAAGCTGGTCAGCATTTTTAATGGTTCCTTCCCTGCCTATGTACAAGTCCAAAGGCACTCCATAAAAATTCAAGGCAGTTCATCTTTTCAACTCAGTTTCTCTAGACTCTGGCTCTCACCCTCTTCTTTTCCTATTTTTGCTTGATCCCTAGTTTCTGTCCCATTGTCTCACATCTGAACAAGAGAAGCTTGCTTTATTCACTTAGTTTAAAACATTTTACTGAGTTAATATTATATCCCAAAGACAAATTCCTTGAAGTCAGTGGTAGCCAGGATAAGATCTGAAAAATTAGTAGAATACATCAAACAAAGAAACATAAAACTGGGGGTGGGAAACTAGGGGTGGTGAGGGGCCAGGGAGGAGGAGAGAGTTTCAAACAAGTAGAAAAGTCTGGGTAAATGATACAGGTTAAAGAAATGGTCAGGAAATTAAAAAACAGTACACTATGGCTCAGATGGCAGAATATGCTGAGGAAGTTATAAGAGTTGAAACTTAAAAGGTAAGCACAGGATGACAGTGGCTGTGGAACAGAGAATCCTGATTCTGCCATCTAGTAGCTATGTGACCAATCTCAGTTTCTTTATCTGTAAGATGGAGACAACAACTCCTCCTTCCTGTAGCACTTAGTTTCCAGCATTTAGTAGGTGCTTAAACATTCACTGAATCTGAATCCTGGAATGGAAAGGAAGGGTGAAACTGAAAAAGCATGAGACAGTGGGATTGGACAGTTTCCCTATGGGTTGCGCAGGAATAAGAAAAAGTGGATTTTTGGAGTTGTTTAGGTTTTCTAGTCTGGTATCCAATGAGATGACAGGGCCAGGTTAGGTTCAAGTACTTAGTCCTGTGCTTGTTACAATTTCCCAAAATTCAGGGCATAGAATCACCCCAGCAGTTTCCTCAATCATGCTGTGAGTTCTGCATGGAGCCCTAAGAACGTTGTCAGCCATGAGATTCTCTCCCCTCCAATGCAAACACACATGGCACAGGCATATGATTCCCATCTGGATCCACCCCCAACTTCCGGCCAGGAGGCTGCTGTGTAGGCAGGACCGTCTGCCTTTGAATTTGCCAGTCTAACCTAGTACCCTGAGCCAGCCCTCTCCAAGCAGTAAAATACAGACTTGGCAAAATTCACACTTCCATAAATTCCTTTCAAGGGCTTATCTATCTCTATCTCTTTCTTACTCTGTCAGAATAGATTGACCTGGGCTGGAGATAAGTTTGCTCAGACTAAACAAATAGGTTTCTGTTTCTGGAAGAAAACAGGCAGCTTTTCCTTTAATCCAAGGAACAGATGCTGGCCCAGGAGGAGAATGGGCTGAAAGTCCCACCCATCACCCTAAGGCCATTAGGGCCAGGAATTGTTATTCAAAGAGTCAGACACCCCCTTCTCCCCTCAGGTTCCCTGATAGCACCAGTGCCTGGCCACTGCAGAGTTATTACCATCATCATCTCTGCTGGATTCTATGCCCCAGTCAAATTGGCAGCATTCCTTCTATTTGCAAACAGATTGCAAAATAAGAACCCCAGGAAGGATGCAAGCTGGCCAAGCTCCAAGGAACCTTCAGCAGCGGTCATGCTAAATCAGGACTGCATCCTACTCCCTGAACAGCAGCAGGTGCTGGCACTGCTTCCTAGTGGCCTTGGGTCACTAAGGTCCCTGGCCTCTCCTCCCTCCTTCTTCCTGACTGGAATAATCATCCTGGGAAAAGGTAGAGGACAGAAACTCCTGGGAAATTATAATCAAGAATCTACCACTGAGATCCAAACTATTCATAAGTTTCCTGACATGGGGGCTTTATCTCCATGAAGACTGGCCAGGAACATAGGACCAACAGAAAATTTCTTTGACTCATTTTCCTCCAAAGTTCTAAATTTTTAATTTCCTCTCTGTCATTCATGGTCCTCTACAATCTTGCCATTTGTTTGTATATCCAGCCTTCTCTCCTGAACTGATCCTTCTTCTCCTGCCCATAACCCTTCATTCAGTCCCTTGTTCATTTATCATCAAATAGGACCAAAGGATAAAGCAATAATAACAATGGCCACTGCTATTTAAGTGTTTATTGTGTGACAGACTCAGTGACAAGTGTTTTACGAGTATTTTCTAGTTTAATCCAAAAAATAAAAATAAAACCCAAGAAGTAGGCTCTATTATTATCTTCATCTCACATTTGAAGAAACTGCAGCTCAGAGATTATAAGTACCATACCTAAGAAAACAGAATTAGTATGTTATATGTCTGGATTGAAATACCATTATTGCTTGAAACAATTTTTCTAAACTAGGTCTTACTGTTCCCATTTTACAGATGAGAGAACATGTCCAGAAATTTAGTAACATGCCCATGGTCATATAGCTTGTGGCACACTGGAACTCAAAATAAGACCTATTTGATTTCAAAGCCCTTGCTCTTAACCATTACTACTCATCTACAAAATAGATTAAATTACAGGAAGAAAAAAACCCATCTCAATGACTCAAGTAAGACAGTGTCAATGAAAACACATTGTAAATAGTAAGGCAACATTTGAAGTTAGTTACAATTGATGTTACTTACTTCATATGATAAACATGTATTTTAGTCATTTATTTTAGTAGATAACTTGCTTTTTCTTCCTTTCCAAACTGTAAATATTTTGTTCCCCTTTCATCTTTTCACATTAGCTAGGATTTCAAGTATGTAAAATGTGGAATAGGAATGGGAAAGGGACATCTTTGCCTTGTTACTTGATCTTTGGGGAAAACATCCAATTTTCCCACTACAAAGTATGATTTTAGCTACAGGATTTTTGTAGATATTCTTTATCAAGTTGAGGGAATTCCCCATTTAGTCCTAGTTTACTGACTTTATTTTAAAATCATGAATGGGTGTTGAATTTTGTCAAGTATTTTATTTTCTTTAGCCTATTGATGTGGTAGATTATATTAATTTTCAAATACTGAACCAATTTTGCATTCCTAAAATACCACTTGGCTGCGGTATATAATTCTTTTTATACATTGTTGGATTCAATTTGCTAGCATGTTATTCAACATTTTTGTTTCTATGCTCACAATAGATACTGGTTTATAGTTTTCCTTTTTTGTAATGCTTTTACCTGGTTTTGGCGACAATTTTCTTTTATCATATAGTGAAGGTAAATATTATTTTTCTAACTCTCTTTTAGCAATTTGTGGACTTCCTTAGAAATCAAAGTTTGGGAGTCAAGTTCCAGATCTAGCCTGTAGTTGCAGATGTAGCAAAGGGCAAGAGCAGGGACTTTGGAGTCACAGAAACCTAAATTTGATTCCCAGTTTTGCCATTACTCTGTGGCCTGAGTCAGTATTTAACTTCAGCAGACTTCTGTGTTCTTTAATTGGGAAAATGAGAAACAATAATTTCTTCCTTGCAATGTTGAAAATGTAAACAAACAAACAAAACAGAGGCTAGATATATAGTAATAAAACATAATAAGATATGGACATTTCTGTGCCATTATTTTTAAAATATAATTTTAGGAGCGGCTGGGTGGCTCAGTTGGTTGGGCGTCTGACTTCGGCTCAGTCATGATCTCACAATCTGTAAGTACAAGCCCCACGTCAGGCTCTGTGCTGACAGCTCAAAGCCTGGAGCCTGCTTCCGATTCTGTGTCTCCCTCTCTTTCTGCCCCTCCCTGTTCGCACTCTTATCTCTCTCTCTCATCTCAACAATAAATAAACAAAAATTTAAAAAATCTTTTAATCTAATTTGATAACAAAACTGGAGATGAGTTGGTATGGTTTTTTATAGCCCCTCCCTGAAGAGAAGGCCCACAGGCCTCCATTAATAGCCTCAGCATAATACCAGGGCCATGATTTTTTCCACAAGACAATTATGACCTTGTATCATCCCTTCTGAAACCCTTTGAACAACTTCCTATTGTCTTCAGAACAAATTCAAAGTTCTTTAACACAGCAATTGGTGCCCTATATGATCATCCCTGCCCATCTCTTAAGACGTATCTCTGCCATTTGTGTGCTCCAATTCAGCCATGGAAATGATGGCTAGCTCACTGTGCTGTTCTACATACACTGCTAAAAATGCCTTCTTGGAACTCTCTGTGCCTGGGTAATTATTTTTGAATGCTCACAATTCAACCTATTATCCCTCTCCTCCTGGGAGCTCCTTGAGAATAAGGACCATGTCTTATTCATTTGTGGTACAAAATAGGTGCTCAGATAATGTTTACTAATTATTAACAAAAGAAAGGTCCATAGATGTATCAATACCCATTGTAAAGTGGACATTCGCTAATCAATATCCCTCAACTCACAGGATTATTTCTATTAGGAGCTCTGCTAATTACTCCTGGCTATGGAACAATTAGACTTTGCTGATTTCCTCTGCAGAGGAAAAGCAGACAGTCACCTCACTGAAAGGAGAACCTTCCTCTTTTCTTCCACCCCTTTCCCCCTTTCTTTGTAGAGCAAGCCAATGAAAGAGTAGTAATTAAGAGAAAATCTACACTATAATTATGGTAGCATTTAACATTGTATTAGCATCTGTAAAAGAAAGAACTCTGGAAATTGATGAACGATGATGTTTTTTCCTATCTTTCAAATGCACTTTTTTATTTTACTTTAAAAATATCATCACTTTTGACACATGTCTTAGCAGTTTTTAAATATCTAGATTTTCTATTTTGGGGGTAATTCTTACAAAATAAGTGGTATTAAACTGCTAGAGTTAGAAGGAAACTTAGAGACAATTAGCTTAACTCCCTTATTTTATATTAGTGGAACTGAGGTTGCAATGGGGAGATGTGACTTATCTAATGTCACACAGAGTCAGGGGAAAGAGTGTCAGTGAAGAGAATACACATACAGGCTTCAGAAGATCTTGGGCCTCATGGCCTCTCTGAGGGTCAGTTCTCCCTCTATAAAGCTGTTAATAATACCTATATATTGTAAGGATTAAGGGAGTTCACCATTCAAGTGACCTAACACCAACTAATTTAACTCTATAATGATAATTATTTTTATTACAATTTATGGTAAATAAGGACTAAAACTTTTCTGCTATACAACATAGTCTTTTTCGGTAAACACAACATTTCTACCAAAGAGGATAGTAGCCAAATCCAAATGGGAAGAGAGCAACAGAAAAAGAGAGAGAAGGAAAGGGGCAGGCACGGGGTGATGGAGAGAAGGGAAGGAAAGAAGTAAAGGAGTTTTCAGCTTAAAGATTTATATTTGACACAAGTCTATTGTATTGCTCAAACTAAGATTCCATACAGATGAATACTCATGGACTCTATCCAGTCTGAGCTACTTAGCTAGAAAACCTGTGGGAATTTATCACTTGAGGAATCTTTGAGATGGTAGCTGAAGGAGACAGGCAGCTACAGGGGAGCAATCCATAGGTTACCTGGTTATAGATGGTTTCCAATGCCCAACTCTGCCTAAAATATAGGTAGGTGGATGGGGCTTAGAAAATAAGCAGAAGCCACAAAGGAAAGTCATCTGGATCACACTCTGAACCACTTTATTTTACCTAATAGCCTACAAGTGCTAGGTAGGATGAAGGATATTTAAGTTTAGCCACCTGTCCAAAATAACTCCAGAATAACTGTTGTTCTCCTCAATGAACCTCACTTTCAATATCTGAAGAATATGGGCAATGAAAAATCAGTAGGGTTATTGTGAAAATGAAAATTAAAATAAGTAGTGTATGTAACAGGACTGTTCATGTTATATAAATCAAATTACAAATGTTACACATAATTATTACTGAAAAAATTGTTTTTCAGGATTTTTGTTCAATAATGGACTCCAATGTTTTATTAAGTTGAACTAAATTTACTAATAGCACTGACATTGACTGAGCACCTTCTATGTGCCAACACTACTCTAAGCGCTTTATAGAAAGTAACTAATTTAACCCTTACACAATGCTATAAAATAGGTACTGTTATTGTCATTTTTTTTCAGATTAGGAAACTGAGGCCAGAGAGATTAAATAACCAAAAGTTATTTTTATTAGAGCCAATACATGAACCCAAGATGTCTGGATCTAATCTCAACTTATACAATAAACTATACTTAATGAAATTATTTAATTATGATTTCTAGAATTACATTGGCACCTATTTGAAGCTTCTTTTTGATTCAATAAATTGACATGTGTAATGAGTTATGTATACATTATAGGAAATGTACTGCTTCTTTAAATTTTTTTTTTCAATGTTTATTTATTTTTGGGACAGAGAGAGACAGAGCATGAACAGGGGAGGGGCAGAGAGAGAGGGAGACACAGAATCAGAAACAGGCTCCAGGCTCTGAGCCATCAGCCCAGAGCCTGACGTGGGGCTCGAACTCAGGGTCTGCGAGATCGTGACCTGGCTGAAGTCGGACGCTCAACCGACTGCACCACCCAGGTGCCCCGGAAATGTACTGCTTCTTAAAAAGCTAATCATTATGATTTCATTAAAGGAGATAAGAAGAATATAATCAACATCTACTTTATTACGTAGTTGATATTTTCATTACTGGTCTCAGAAACTAACAAAGTTCATTATTTTTATGGCACAACATTGAGTTAGGTTTAGAATTCATCTTTCTGGTCCCTACTACCCAGGTCAGTAAAAGTCTTTTCTATCCCTCTTGCTATAGACTCAAAATTTCTGCCTGCCCTCCAATTCATATGTCAAAATTCTTTTTTTAAGTTTATTATTTATTTTGATAGAGATATACAGAGCAAGCAGGGGAGGGGCAGAGTGAGAGGAAGACAGAATACCAAGCAGGCTCTGAGCTGTCAGTGCAGAGCCCAATGCGGGGCTTGAACTCGTGAACTGTGAGATCATGACCTAAGCCAAAATCAAGAGTCAGATGCTTAACTGATGAAGCTACTCAGGCACCCCTCATATGTTGAAATTCTAACCCTCAGGTAATGGAATTAGGATGTGGGGTCTTGGCGGGGGGGTGATGAAGGATTAGTGACCTTAAAAAAGAGACCCAAGATGGGGCTCCTGGGTGGCTCAGTCGGTTAAGCTTCTGACTTTGGCTCAGGTCACGATCTCATTATTTGTGAGTTCGAGTCCCGCATCGGGCTCTGTGCTGACAGCTTAGAGTTTGGAGCCTGCTTTGGATTCTGTGTCTCCCTTTCTCTCTGCCCGCCCCACCTCTCTCTCTCTCAAAAATAAATGAACATTAAAAATATTTTTTTAAAAAAGAGACACCCAAGGAATTTCCCCTGCCCCATTCTGCCAAGTGATGTTACAAGTGAGGACACAGCCATCTATGAGGAAGCAGGTCTTACCAGACACCTTATCTGCTGGAGCCTTGATTTTGGACTTCCTGACCTCCAGAACTCTAAGAAATACATCCCTATTGTTTATAAGCTACCCAGGTTATGGTATTTTCTTACAGCTGCCCAAAAGGACTAAGAAGTAAAACTGATACCAAGAATGGGATGTTGCTATAATAAATACCTAAAATTGTAGAAGTGGTTTTATAACTGGGTACTGGGTAGAGGCTGGAAGTTTTGAAGTGCACAGTAGAAAAAGCCTGCACTGGGGCGCCTGGGTGGCTCAGTTGGTTAAGCGGCCGACTTCGGCTCAGGTCACGATCTCGCGGTCCATGAGTTCGAGCCCCGCGTCGGGCTCTGTGCTGACGGCTCAGAGCCTGGAACCTGTTTCAGATTCTGTGTCTCCCTCTCTCTGCCCCTCCCCCGTTCATGCTCTGTCTCTCTCTGTCTCAAAAATAAATAAACGTTAAAAAAAATTAAAAAAAAAAAAGAAAAAGCCTGCACTGCTGTGAACAGACTGATAAAGGCTCAGAGGAAAGAGAAGAGCTGTAGTGAAAGCCTCAGTCTCCTTAGAGAATATATAAGTGGTTGGGAACAGAATATTGGTAGAAATACAGACAGTAAAGCCATTCTGATGAGGTCTCAGACAGAAATGCAAATATGTTACTGAAAACTGGAGGGAGGCTAATCCTTGTTATAAAGTGGCAAAGAACTTTACTGAATCATGTCCATGTCCTATTGTTTTGTGGAAGACAGAATTTGTAAACAACGAAATTTGTGTTGAAAGGGTGGCTTGGTTCCTCCTGACCATTTATAGTAAAATGTATGTAGAGAAATGACTTAAAAATGGAATTGTTAATCAAAAGGAAACAGACCTCAAAAATTTGGAAAATTCTCAACCTATCCATTTTGAAAGGAATGAGAAAACTTGCTCAGGAAAGAACACAAGCGTGTGCCAAATTTGATTAGGAGATTAGTATGGATCAGCCATTTAAACAGATGCCAGGAGCTGTTGTCCAAAACAATGGAAGAATGACTCCAAAGGCATTTTGGAGATCACTGGCACTGTCCTTTCCAACACAAGCTCATAGTGCAAGGACTTAATTTCAAAGAAGGGGCCACTACTGTCCCTGTGTCACATCAAGCTTCATGTAACAGGTTCCACTTCCCACATTCCAATGCCACTCTTCTTGGCTGCCCCCAGATACAATTCCAGCAGGCCCTGGTGCAGCAGTGAGTTACACCCAGCAAAGCACAAGGATCGTGGCTCTTTCCACCTAGATTTTTTTAATATAAATATTTATTCATTTTAGAGAGAGTGTGTGTGAGCAAGAAGTGGCAGAAAAGGGAACAGAGGATCTGAAGTGGGCTCTGCCCTGACAGCAGTGATCCTGATACAGGGCTTAAACTCACAAACCGTGAGATCATGACCTGATCTGAAGTTGGACACTCAACTAACTGAGCTGCCTAGGTGCCCCTACCTTCACCTAGATTTTGAAGGAAGGAGCCACCTTGAGAGGGCTGCAGCAGGGGCAAGGCCACCAGGGAGAACCTCCAATAGGGCATAGGCTAGAGGAGGAGAAGAGAATGAGATGCCCTGAAAACCCCAAACTGGTAGAAACACCAGCACATGGTTCCAGCTGGGAGAGCAGGATCCATGCAATTTCATGCTATGAGAGCTGCAGCTTGGGCTGTACCCAGCAAAGTCATGGAGGCAGGGCCACCCAAAGCCATGGGAACAGAGCCACCAGAGCCTTGGTGACCCAAACCTTGCTTCAGTGCGTCCAGAAAGCAGGAACTCTTCCCCAGGGGGCCTGGGGCAAGAGCCTTGAATCAGAGATTATTTTTCAGCCGTAAACCTTTGGATTTTCTGGGGGACATGTTACCCCTTTCCTCTTACCTATTTTTCCCTTTTGGAATGAGAATGTCCGTCTTACACCTGTCCCACCATTGTATTTTTAGAAGCATATAATTTGTTTTATTTACAATTACACAGCTGGAAGGGAATTTGCCTCAGGGTGAATTTTACCTTGAGTCTTAACATGCCTGATTTAGATGATATTTAGATAAGACTTTGGACTCAGACTTTTAAGCTGAAGTTGGAGTGAGTTAAGACTTCTGGGGCTATTAAGATGGAATGAATGTATTTTGCATGTGAAAAGGACATGAAAGGGGGGATAGGGACAGAATAGTATAGACTGAATGTTTGCCTTCTCCTCAATTCCCACAAAACTCATATGTTGAAATCCTAACCCTTGAAGCGATGGAATTGGGAGGCAGGGCCTTTGGGAGGTTATGAGGTCCTGAGAGCTCTAACCATAGGATTAGTACCCTTATAAAAGAGGTTCAGAAAGGTCTTTTGCTCCCTTCTGCCAGGTGAGGTTATAATGAGAAGATGGCCATCTATGTGGAAGTGGGCCCTCTCCAGACACCAACTCTGTTGGAGCCTTCATCTTAGACTTCTGGCCTGCAGAGCTGTGAGAAATACATTTCCATTGTTTATAAGCTACCCAGTCTGTGCTATTTTGTTATAGCAGCACTAATGGAGTAAGTCACCTTTCATGTGAATGTTTGATTTACATAGCAGGCTTTTAAAAAGCAAGGAAGGGATCTGTTCAGTTACTGAGCGAGAAAGATCCATAATTAAAGCTTAGGAATTGTTGGCTTGTAAAGATCAGAAACCCACTCAAGCTTCTCTCAGAAAAGTGGGGTTTATCTTAAAAATGTTAAAGATAATCAGCACTTCCCTGCACCTCAAATGGACTTCATGGTTATTGGAAAACAGCCAGGTAGTTTCTCTCTCCCCCTCCTTTTTTGTGAGGGCGGGGGGGATATTTCACTTAAAAAAATTTTTTTTGACAAAGGTTCAGAAGCAATTTATTTGTTTGTTTGTTTTCCCGCTATAGTTACTTTATTTTTGGAGGAAGCAAGGAGAAATGGTGAACACAGCACTCCCCTTCATTTAATTACAAAGACAGCCTCACAGTCTCTTGTTTCTGATATGTGTTCACTTCATTCTTGTCCCTCTTCATTAGACTTTTCTACTCAACTACTTCCATGTGGATATCATATCCTTTACAAAGTTGGCCTTAGGCCCAAATCAATCAGACTTTCTAGCTGGTTTTATAGTCAACCAACAAATTCCCTAATTTCCAGAAAAAGAAAATGAGACTGGTTTTAGCTTGGATCACATAACTAATGCTAATCTATTTTGGGGTTGAGATCACATGGTGCATAGGGTTGTTTCTTCTAGGTTGTGACAAGTTCTTCTTGAAGGGTATGTGGGGATAGAGAAATGATAGGTCAAATACAGTATTATTCATCTGAAAATTTATTTCCTCTGTTTCTACTGTTTATTTCCTATTGTTTAATTCCTCTTTCAGTTTGAATTTTCTTGAGAATATGTGTCTGATCTTACCAAGACTGATTATCCTATGGGGATACCATGGCAAATTTCATCATCATAATCCTTTACAGTTTGTCCCACTTTTCAGATGAGAAAGTAGAGGCTAATGAAGTTTACTTCACTTACGTAAGGGTAAAATGAATTCAGATTCTGTGTCTCTCCACTACATGTGCCTCAAACGTAGCTACATTCTCTTTGAATATCTTCCAAGTCTATAACTTTAGAGTGTGCAAATATTCAGTACCAGATGAGGCTGGGAAGGAAGAATTTCCCTGGAAAGAGATTCTTATGTACTCTTGAACCAGGTCATCTTGTAATGTGTTCTCTTATGACAAATGAAAATTTCCATATATGGCAAGTTTGTCCGTTTTCCAAAGGCTCAGCCAGAAAATACAGTCTCTGTCACTAACCACTCCTACCCAACACCTTGACCCTCAACAAGGAAATACAGCTGTAGTCTATTTGATAAACTTTAAAATCATCTGATGAGGTAAAAGAATGTAATTTTTGCAGAGAAACAGACCTGGGTCAGAATTCTGACTTCAACATATATAATCTGTTTGGCCTCTACTTCCTCATTTGCAAAATAAAAGCAATGAATGATCCCAACATAATAGGGTTAAATGTGAAGACAAAAGGTACTACAAGTATAATGCCTGGAACAACAAATCCTATAAATTCTTTTATGTTACCCAAATTTATTATTCTGTGAGTGTCTACTACTTAGTGCTAGCCCAGTAGCCTAACAATGTGCTAGGCTCCCGATGTGCACTGTTATCATGTTTTGAGATGCACACCTGCCTCTCTAGCCAACCATTCTGTTTGCAGGTGATAGATTTTACCTTCATTCCTCCTGGGGACTCTCAGGTAGGTCAAGAAGACGAAATACAGAAAGACCTCCCCAGTCTGATGAGAATCATCATCTGTGCTCCTATACTTGCATGAGGACACATATACAACTACCATTACTTTTAATTTTACTATGCTTAAGTCATTTAAAGGGATGAAAATAATGTAGCTAAATGTTCTATTGATTAGACACCAATATATATGTCAAATATTATGACATGTATTGGGGAATATATTTTGGGAACAGCAAGTGATACAAAAGGCTGAAGTTTAGTCTAGAATAGGCAAGAGTCTGAGAAAATACAAAGGGATATTAACTGTATTGAGCACTCTGTACTAGACTATGTGATACACTGTATACAGTTTGTCTTATTTGAACATAGAGATAGCATGTAGGTTATACATCTCAGATACATATGAGAATAAGTGATCATTTTATAGGCTGAGTACATAGGAGTTGATATTAGTAGTCTGATAGCAATCAATTCAATCTGATCACAATTGCAAATTAAATGGGAAGGAATACTATGATGATAAGGTGTAGCAGGAAAAAAAAAGGCTGGATGGTAGGAAATAAGTTCTGGTCTAGGTTCAACTTTCTGTGTGACCTTTGACAGGTTACTTCGTTTGTAAAAATTAACTTAATTGCTATGGTAAACTTTTCCACTGTTGATGACAATGCCTGTTATGTTGTTCAGAATTTCTTATGTGTATGTACCTCTGAAGGTTGTAAACTTCCTTGTGCATAAAAACCACCTGAGGAGGGGCGCCTGGGTGGCTCAGTCGGTTAAGCATCCGACTTCAGCTCAGGTCATGATCTCACAGTCCGTGAGTTCAAGCCCCGCATGGGGCTCTGTGCTGACAGCTTAGAGCCTGGAGCCTGCTTTGGATTCTGTGTCTCCCTCTCTCTCTCTCTGCCCCTCCCCTGCTCATGCTCTGTCTCTCTCTATCTCAAAAATAAATAAAAACATTAAAAAAAAATTTAAAAACCACCTGAGGAGCTTGTAAAAAATGCAGACTCCTATGTGTATCCCAAGGACAAAATATGCTGATACAGTGCATCTGAAGTGGAGCAGGAATCTATATTAGACAAGCACCTTTGATCATTCTGATATTGATTACCCATAGACCGTGATTTAGCAAGAATTACCTAATTCAATACATTCCCTTTTCTGCCTTGGCTACCAGGAAGCACAGTTCAGTTTTACATTCACTTTTCCTTTCATTTCTTACCTCTGGTTATCTTACCCTTGTTTCAATGGTCCTATTGTATCATTATGGGTTTTTTTTTTCAGTATTGTTTTTTCATTGTTTTTAATGCAAATATTTTGCATTCTTCCCAGGAGTGGTAAATATAAATAATAAAGAAATAAAACCACATGGTCATAAACATTTTGGAACATAAAAGTTGTATGTATAAGATAATCCCTATGTGACTATCAAATTTGGAATTGCATTATTCTATAATGCTAACAAATGCACTATCACAACCAATTTTAAATATTAAGGACCTATTCATACCATGTACTATGTCAGTGAACAAAACAGACTTATAAAATTGAGTGCTATAAAAAGTAGAGAAGGTCACAGAAAATGAGTGTGGTGTAAGGGGAAGGGGGGATAGAAAAGTTTCCTTTATTAAACAGAGAGGTCAAAGAAGTTTTCCCTTGAAAGTTGGTTTACAGCAAATATTTAAATGAGGGAATGGAGTTAGCCAATCATATATCTGAGGAAAAAGTATTCCACACAGAAGGAACAGATCCATAGGAGGATCCCAGAATATTCAAGGAAAGGTAAATGGTCAATGTATCAGGAACAGGATGAGGGACAAAGTAGCAAGACATGAGATCACAGAGGATACAGGGGGCCAGATTAAGTAGTTTGTTATAAATTATTTTAAGATCCTCTTATTCTAAGTGAGGTGGGAAGTATTGGAGAGTTTTGAGCATAGTCTTGGCTACTGTTTGGCAATAGACCAAAATGAGGCAAAAGTAGAAGCAGAAAGACCCATTATGAGGCTATTGTAGTAATCCAAGTGAGAGATGATAGTGGTTCAGACTAGAGCAGCATTGGTGGAAAAGCCAATTGGATTTTCTAAATGATTAGATGTGGCAGGTAAGAATTTAAGAGATATAGGGCTTCTACTCAGACGTTGGTCTAACTGATGAGAAAATCCTGTCTAAATTATGGTCATGATCAATGGAATTCATATAAGCCTCTCTTTAATCTGGTTACATAAAATGAACTTTGAAAAATAAGCTGGATTTGATTAAGGAAGAGTGATTCTGATCCTATAGCATTCACTTAAGCCAATAGGGTATCCTGTAACACACATGACTCTATGACTATCACAGAATTTCTGGCCTCAGTGGAAGAAGCACAGGTTGGTCAGTTGGCTGATATTTATATATCACTTCTACGTCTATTCTAAACACCTCAAAAAAACACAAAACATAAAAAAAAAAAACAAAAAAGTACTTCTGTAGTACGTATTATTATTATTCCCTATATTATGAATAAGGAAACTGATGCTCAGAGAGGTTAAAAAATATGTCCAAGCTCACATAGTGAATATATTGGGGAGTTGGAGTTCAAACCCAGCAGCCAGGCTCCAAGATCTCACTCATTAACTGCTATAGTATATAATTGCTATAAACTTCCCCAAGCCTCAATTTTTCATATGAAAGTTGGGATAATAATAGTATTTACTTTATAAGATGTTTGTGAGCACAAGAAGAATGATTATTTAGTCCTTATATTAATAGTAAATAGCTATCAGCATTATAACAATGTCATTGTTGATTTAAAAAGTTATGACCGGGGCGCCTGGGTGGCGCAGTCGGTTAAACGTCCGACTTCAGCCAGGTCACGATCTTGCGGTCTGTGAGTTCGAGCCCGGCGTCGGGCTCTGGGCTGATGGCTCAGATCCTGGAGCCTGTTTCCGATTCTGTGTCTCCCTCTCTCTCTGCCCCTCCCCCGTTCATGCTCTGTCTCTCTCTGTCCCAAAAATAAATAAACATTAAAAAAAAAAAAAAAGTTATGACCACTATTTTTGTCAGGTCCTCAGAAGGTTATTCCCACTCTGCCTATTAGTAAATTGGAGCTCAGTGATGATTATATGATTTTCTTAGTCATAGAAGTGAGGGACAGGATTTTATTTCAGATCTCATGTTTCTAAGGTCTTTTAAAGTTCTTTTTCATTGCCTCAGTAGATGAAGGATACAGAGATGTGGAGGGGCACTGAATGATGCTTACAGTTCACAGAAACACTACTTAAAAGCCTATATAAAAACCTGTAATATAAAGGGAATCTACAAAAAGAATAAATAGCTTCCCTATATATCAGCAAAACCCAGTTCCAAAATATAATAAAAATATCTAATGTTCACTAGCAATAAAATAGAAACTACCTCCAAATATACTTAACAAAAAATAAAGAACTTGCATAAATAAAGTTACCCAAGCTCTATTATGGATAGAAAAAGATGAAACATACCATGTTCTTATATGGAAAGTATTATTAATATTATATGTCAACTCTGCTTAAATTATTCTATGGATTTAATACAACTTCAATGAAAACACCAAAGATAATTTTAGAATATGAGAGAGTAATTCCAAAAATCATCTTTCAAAACACATTAAACATTAAAAAATACTTAAAAAAAAGAGTAGCAAAGGGGGCCTTAGGTTAGAATAGTAAAATATATTACAAACTTACAAGTATTAAAACAATATTCTAATGGTATGGAAATAGCTATAAAACAGAACAGTACAGAAAATCCTGAAGAACTCATTCATTCATTTATTATCCCACAGAAATTTACTGAATGTCTGCTGTGTGTCAAAAACTATTCTATGCTCTGCGAATACAGAGAAATAAAAAGATAGAATTACTACTCTCATAGAGTTTAAATTCCAGTGACCTAAAGAAATGAAAGAAATATCTAATATGATAAAAAAAAAAAAAAACCTTTTCATGGAGAATTAATAGATTTTTCAACCAATGTTGGATAACTGCCTAAACATAATCATTGAGAAAGAACTAATGTTAAGTCTCTATGTCTAACCTTACTAACCAAAATAAAGTAGATAAGAGATTGTAGAAGAAGGAAATGGAAGAAAACTAAGTGGAGGAGATAGAGAGGAGAAGAAGAGGAAGGAAAGAAAGGTCAAGCCAAGCTACAGAACCCTTAAAGAGAGTATAAATTAACAATTAGTTACATACTCTTAAAATGGAAGGGTCTTTCCTTACCTAGCTACAGAGAAATAAGAACCAAAGAAAAAAATTATGGATATGACAATTTGAAAATCAAAACTTCTGAATATCAAAAATAATATAAAGAAAACTGAAAGGTAAGTAATAACATGGGAAAATATTCAATTCTATAAATAGAAAAAGTTAATTTACTCAAAAAGTTTGCACTGGAGAAAATGAAAAGATATACCACAAACTGGGCATATTTTACAAATATTTTCTGGTATTCAGAAATGAACAAAGTATCTAAAATGCACAAATACTTAAAACTCAACAATAAAAAGCATCCCAATTAAAAAATGGGTTAGAAATCTGTAAAGGTATCTCAGCAAAGAAGATACAGATGGCAAAATAAGCATATGAAAATACAGTCAATATCATTTGTCATTAGGAAATTGCAAATTAAAACAACAATGAGATGCTACCTAATAGAATGACCAAAATTCAAAACAAATGCTAGTAGAGGTATGAGCAGTAGGAACTCTCATTCTTGCTGATGAGAATGAAAAATGGTAAAGACACTTTGGAAGACACTTTGGTGGTTTCTTACCAAACTAAATGTATTCTTACCATACGATCCACCAGTCATTAGTATTTATCCAAATGAATTGAAAATGTATGTCCACACAAAATCTGCACACACATTTATAGAAGCCTTATTCATAATTTCTGAAACTTGGAAACAATAAAGGTGTCCTTCAATAGGTAAATAGATAAACTATGATATTCTACACAGTGGAATACTACTCTGCAATAAACAGAAATAGATCATCAAGTCATGAAAAGACATGAGATAAACTTAAATGCACATTGCTATGTGAATGAAGTCAACCTGAAAGGGCTACATACTGTATAATTCCAATCCAATCATATGACATTCTGAAAAAGGCCAAACGATGCAGACTAAAAGATCTGAGGTTGCTAGGGGGCTAGGGGAATGGAAAGAAAGAAGGATGAGTAGGTGGAGCACAGTGGATTTTAGGGGTAGTGACACTATTATTCTGCACAAAACTGTAATGGTAAATATATGTCATTTTACATTTGTCAAAATGAATAGAATGTACGACACAAAGAGTGAACCCTAATGTAAATTATAACCTTTAGCTAATGGTAATTTTGTCAATATTGACTTATCAAAATTAATAAATATACTGCACTGATCCAAAAAGTTTTCTAACAGGGGAAATTGGAGGGGGTGAGTAGCAAAAGAATATGGTAACTCTCTGTATTATTCACTCATTTCTGTAAACTTAAAACAGTTTTTTAAAACAAAAGTCTAGGGGCACCTGGGTAGCTCAGTGGTTAAGCATCCTACTTTGGATCAGGTCATGATCTCGGGGTCCATGAGTTAGAGCCTCCAGTTGGGCTCTGTGCTGACAGCTCAGAGCCTGCAGCCTGCTTTGGATTCTGTCTGTCTGTCTGTCTCTCTCTCTCTCTCTCTGTCCCTCTCTCTCTCTGTCCCTCCCCTGCTCATAGTCTGTCTCTGTCTCTCTCAAAACTAAATAAACATTGGGAAAAAATTTTAAGTCTATCAATATAAAAACAATATCTCTCACAATCAAAAAAATCGCCATTATGAGAGGGAGGGGGAGAGAGAGAAATGGAGGGAGAGAGAAAGGACATGAACCAGAGAACTGCTAAAGAAAAAAAAATCAAAATAAAACAAAATTAGAAATTTCCATTATTCTAACCTAACAATAAAGTTAAATAATTAACAAAAGGGCACTATTTAGTTTTGAAAGCAGTGATAGAGTCTGGCATATTTATACACTGCCTGATAGAGTATTAAATGACAGAACTTGGAGGGCATTTTATTAACATGGCTTAAAGCTATTTTAAGTATATATAACTTCAATTCCCGTGTTTGGGAATTTGGCCTAAGGAAATAATCATAGGAAACACAAAACTATTTACTATAGCACTGTTTGTTGTAGAACTTAATTGTCCAAAACTAAGGGATTGATATAATGAATTATGATGCATCCGAACAATGATCTCCTGAGATTCTTTAAAAGAATCTTATACAAAAATATTTAATATGTGGAAAATATTCAGACTGTATTGACAAGTGGAAGATAAAGCATGTATAAAAATGGTTTCATATTATCTCATTTTTAAGAAAAATATATGTACACAATTTTGCTTTTTTGTTTCTTTCTATACATGTGGGAAGAGAAACAACAAAAGTAAAATTATGCCAACATGTCAACAATAATTATTTCTTTTTAATTGGGTTATAGGAAATTTTTGTTTTCTTCATTTTGGTTATCTGTATTTTCTATTATTTCTATAAGTAACATGCATTGCATTTTTAATAAGAAAAAATATAGTGCAGTGCTTAAGAGAAAAGGTTCTGAACTCATCTTGGCTGTAACTTGAGATACTTACTTTGCCTTCCCAAACCTCAGTTTGCACCTCTGTACAATGAAAATAGTAGTTATTTTGAGGAATAAATATAATAGTGAACTGTTTTTAACATAGTGTTTGTCCCATAATATACAATCAACAAGTACTAATAAGATATCATCATCATCATTATATAGAGAGGATATCATCATTATAAAGAGAGCTGAGAATTAAGTGACAAGACTAAAACACATTTACCTCTAATGAAAAATCACATCCGAAACTGAGAGGAGATGGGAAATAGACATAGAAATCCCCATAGTTACACAATAAAACAACTGCTAGCCCGTGTGGGCTTCTGATTCTATGAACATAAATATCTCAATGCAAATTAAAAATAATCTCCAAACAAATCCAAGGAGACACAAAAGAGCAGGCAGGAATCTGTGCGTTTCATCGGTTACACAGTGATAATTAAGAGAAGACATCTGAAACACCTACTTCAAAAATCTAACATCCTTAATATAGGGTAATATACCACTTAACTTTGTAAAGATGTCAGCCTCACATAATATTATAATTACTGTAAATGTATTTCTCTAATGAGGATTTTCATGTATATTGGCCTTAGTGATATCTTTGTGGATCTGACTCCAAAGGTAAAGGAAACAAAAGTAAAAATAAACAAATAGAACTACATCAAACTAAAAAGCTTCTGCATAGTGAAGGAAATCATCCTCAAAACGAAAAGGCAACCCTCAGAATGGGATATTTGCAAATCATATGTCTGTTAAGGGGTTAATAGCCAAAATATATTTAAAAGACTCATATAACTCAAGAACAACAACAAGAAGAACAAAAAGAGTTAAAAAAAATGGGCAGAGAATCTGAATACACATTTTTCCAAAGAAGACATACAGGTGGCCAACAGGCACATGGAAAAATGTTCAATATCACTAATGATTAGGGAAATGCAACTCAAAACCATCATGAGGTGTATTTTCACACCTGCTCAAATGACTACTATCACAATGACCAAAAATAACAAGTGTTTATGAGGATGTGTACTGTTAGTGGGGATGTAAATTGGTATAACCACTATGGAAAACAGTATGGAAATTCCTCAAAAAATTAAGAATAGATCTTCCATATAATCTAGCTGTTCCACTTCTGGGTATTTATACAAAGAATATGAAAACATTAATTCAAAAGATATTTGTGCCCCTGTGTTTATTGCACATTATTTACAATGGCCAAGATATTGGTAAATAACCTAAGTGTTCATAGATGAATAAATGGATAAAGTGGATTTGGTACGCATGTATGTCTGTATTCACACACACACACACACACACACACACACACACACACACAATGGAATACTCCTCAGCCATAAATAAGAATGAAATCTTGCCATTTGCTACAACATGGATGGACCTTGAAGGTGTTATTATGCTCAGTGAATTAAGTCAGATGGAGAAAGACAAATACTGTGTGATTTCACTCATATCTGCAGTCTAAATAAACAAGACAAATGAACAAACAAACAAAAATACCAAAACAAACTCATAGACACAGAGAACAGATTAATGGTTAGCATAGAAGAAGGAGGCTGGGGTGGAAGGTGAAATGGCTGAAGGGGTCAGTTGTGTGGTAATGGATGGTGACTAGATTTTTGGTGGTGATCACTTTGTAGTATACACAGATGTTGAATTACAATGTTGTATACCTAAAATTTATGTTATATATCAACTTACCTCAGTAAAAAAATTTAAATCACATCACCAAAAGTCAATTAGTTAATTGTTTAAACTATAATAAGATATTTTCTCACATTTCCAGATGTGCAATTGCTCAATATCATTGGGCAAATGCAAGAAAATAGATTAGACATAAAATAAAAAAAAATAGATCTGTCTTAACTTTGTGGAGTGAAAAAAAAGTGTTTTTTGAAGTTATGGAGTTATGGAGACTTAGGATCAAATTCCAACTTTTCACATAAAAATACTTATTTAGAGCTTACTATGAGTAAGACCTTCTTCTATATACCTTTATATAGCTGTATAATATTGAGCAAGTCATTTAATCTTCTTGAGCCTCAGTTTCCTCAACTATAAAAAAATAATAAAGCTTCTATTCATCCTAATATTAATGTTTGGACAAAAATATGAATGCATTAGCTTATTGATACACAAAGTATAGGATATTTAAATGCAGATAATGATGATAGCAAACACATGGGCTTACTGTGTGTCAAACACCTTTCTAAACACTTTAAACACATAAACTAATTTAACCCTCTTAACAATCTGAAGAGTAGAAAACTGAAGCACAAAGAGTTTAGATAACTTTTATAAGGTAAGGGCTAATAAGTAGTGAGCCAGATTGAAAGACAGGCAATCTGGCTCCATGGTTGGTATTCTTACTCACTAGACCATAGAGCCACTCTGTTATAATTGGTCTTATCCTTTATATGGAGCTGTATTCCTCACCATTTGTTAATACCTTGTCTTCTAAGTACCTTGCTTGCATAAAATTAATTTTTCCTTGTGTGTTTGATTCTGCCTACTTTTTCCATTTTTCCTAGTATTCATTAACTAAACCAAGATTTAGAAAGACCAGAGAAAGGAGAGTTGAATTCTAATTGTCTTCAAAGGCTATGTCAACACCATACCTACTAGAATTGACTTAGTGGGAAATGCAAGGTGAGATTTCTTTAATTATAAAAAAAAAATAGTAGCAATAGCCTTCATTTATGAAATATGTGCGAACTATGCTATGTATTTTATATGCACAATCTCATTTAATTATCGCGAAAATCCAATAATAGCACTATTTCCAGTCCATGTTACTGTTGGAAAAACTGAGGGTTAGAGAGGTTAACTAACTTGCCCAAATCTGCACATCTAGCAATTGGCAGAGCGAGGGTATAAACTCAGCTCTACTTGACCCAGATGCTCTTAAACATTACTCTGCTTACTGTCACAACAAGTCATGTGAGATGGAACCTAGGATGGAACTGGAAATAGAGGGCCAGGACTAGGAAGCTGATTAAGGAGGACAATGACTATACAGATCCAGAGGTAACAAAGATCTATCAAGTTTACATCTATATAGAAGTGGGCAACATTTAAAAGTGGTATAAAACAGGGAATTTTGGAAAGCCAAATTAGAAGTAACAAATAGTTTGTCTAGGCCTTATTTTACATTAATTTCATGTTTACTACAAAAAAATTTGTTCACTGTAAAAAAAAAAGTGAGATAAAACAGTAAAACACAAAGTAGAAAAAACTAAAATATGCTCCAAAAGGAAAATACTTAATACTTCAATGTAGCATTTATATACATATACTTTTCCACCAAAGACAAATGTCTTTGTCACCTAATAAAAAATATAAAATGTTTTCCCATGCTATTTTATACTCTTCAAAACATTATCCTGGAGATAAGTGGTCTAATAGTAGTCACCTAATAAAATAAGAAATCTGCGGGGAACCTGTCCAAGTTTACTTTACTTGTTGGCAAACAGTTTGTGCTTTTAAATGCTTGTTTCCCCCCAATGGCTACCTGAATAAGAAAAGAAATGAATGTGTATGAACACTATCCATCTCCATCTCCACTCAACCACTAAGTTATTTAGTTAATTAAAACAAAAATTTCTGAGTCCAAACATGGTATCTATTATTTCATAGGTCTATATACTACTTTCTGAATATATATTTAAAGACTTATTTTCATCTTGTTGTCACTGCCACTAAATCTTCTCACCATTTCTCTTATGGACTATTGCACCCGCCTCTTATCCCGAAATTTCTAATTCATCCTCTACTTATAGCAGAGTGATACTCCTAAAATGGAAATTACTTTTTATCCTTCACTATTGTCAGCACCTAATTACAGGGTCTGGTACAACGATGACTGAAATATTGACTGACTAAATGAACAAATGAAAAGGAACCGTAGTAACACAAGTGTGCAGGTGAGAAAAAGCAGTTTCTTTACTTCTCATTCGGGGATAACAAGACTGCCTACATTATACAGTGGTTACAAGCACTAATGAGATAGAAAAAAGATTTCTGTGTCAGACCAAGTTTAAGTAACAGGAACCAGAGTTACACTTCCACATGAAAAAGCTAAAGAACAGGACAAAATATATGAAATAATGGTTTTCAAGACAATGGAGGTAAAAAAAAAAAAAGATGGTAGAGGTCAGGCAATGAAGAACAGTGCATTGCTTATAAAAATATAGATGGTACTGACATTTTAGAAAATATTTTGGCAGTTTTGTAAACAATTAAGCATTTATCTACCATCTTACTCACTCATTCCTCTGCAAGGTGTCCACTTGAGAGAAATGAAATCTTATATACACGTGAATACTTGTACCTGAATGTTAATAAAGCCTTATTTGTAATAACTAAAGTGGAGAGGGCACTCAAATGTCTATCAGAAGGTGAGATATAAACAAATTGTGGTACATCTATATAACTGAAGACATATAAAATATATAAAAAGGAATGAAATATTGATAGATGCAATGACAATGAATCTCCACATAGTTATGCTGAGTGAAAGAAACAAGATAAAGACGAGTACATAGTATGCACTTTCCTTTATATAAATCTCTAGAAACAGAAACCTAATTTATAATGAGCCAAAGAAGATTAATAGTTGCCTGGGGAGGAGATGGTTTCATAAATGTGCACATATGTCAAAACATCAAATTGTACACTTTAAATGTGTGTGATTTCTTTTATGTTGATTATGCCTCAATACAGTTGTTGTTTTTTTTATTTTTTTTTAACATTTATTTATTTTTGAGACAGAGAGAGACAGAGCATGAACAGGGGAGGGTCAGAGAGAGAGGGAGACACAGAATCTGAAACAGGCTCCAGGCTCTGAGCTGTCAGCACAGAGCCCGATGCGGGGCTCGAACTCACGGACCGTGAGATCATGACCTGAGCCGAAGTCGGCCGCTTAACCGACTGAGCCACCACCCAGGCGCCCCAATACAGTTGTTTTTAAAAGTACAAAAGGGAAATATAAAGAATATAACATGGTGCCTATCACATAGCAAGTACTCAGTAAATGTTAGTTACTATTATTATTAAAGTATAATGAGATAAACATTTTATATATCATACTATTAAGCTAGCATTAAAATTCCTTTCATGGTTGGGAAAATACAGACATTTGAGTATATGCAAAACCTGGATGGCAAAAGCCCAAGCAATAAAAACAGTTGTAGGTTTTGATGTCAGCAAATGAGCGGAATCTGACTTTCCATCAAGTAGACAGAAAAAGAAACTACAGAGATGGTGGTAAGTACAAGTAAGGATGATTATATGCAGTTAAGAGGCTAGTAAAATTTGCTTGTGGTGGGATGATTAAAAAATATTTTAAGACAATAACCTACTTGGTTTTAATTTTTGTGATGTAAATAATTTCTCCAACACCTCCAACTTCAACTAATTTTAATATACTTAACAAATACTTTAAGGGAATTATGGTGTTGGTTTTATATTTTGTGTATGTTTGTGTATCCTCCTCCTTTGGGAATGAGTACAGCTGTGAGAAACAGGAAAATAATTACAGTGTCTTAAACACAATATTTTTCTCTCATACAAAAAAAAAAACAAAACCAAAAACAAAAACAAAAAAACCTGGGAGTGCCCAGGTGGCTCAATAGGTTAATCGTCCAATTCTTGATTTCAACTCAGGTCATGATCTCACCATTGTGGGATCAAGCCCTGAGTCAGGCTCTGCGCTGACAGTGCAGAGCATACTTGGAATTCTCTCTCTCACTCCCCCTCCCCCACCATGCTCGTCTTCTCTCTCAAAATAAATAAACTTAAAAAAAAAAAGAAGAACCCAGACACAAAGGTTACCATGAAAATGTGAGGTCTTCCCCAAGAAAACTGCACAAAAATCTTGTGTGGTACTGTGGTACTGTGACTTCTACATGGTGTGAAAGAGTGACCTAAATTACTTTTAGCTAGGTCTCAATATACTAAAAGACACACCTTATCACCCACCTCTCAATACATACCTATCATTATAGGTTATAAGATGCTTTGGGGAGTAGAGTGGCTCAGAGTAAACAATGTCTACCTTAGGAATTACAGCATAATCTTACTCATTAATGCTGTCTCTGAGATCACATCCTCTTTGAATCCCTCAGGGCCTGCATAACCTACTTGATGATCCCTCCTGTCTTCCAACAGATCCCAGGACCAGATTTATTGCTTGAAATCGGAGATTAATGCTATATCCCTAGCCCCTAGCATAGCTTCTGGTATATAGTAAGTGCTTAGTAAATATTTGTTAATTCGACAAAAAAATTACTTATCTATCTATCTATCAATCAATCAAGATGTTAAACCTAGTCATTAGGGAAGCATAAGTTAAAATAATAATGAGATGTCCTTTCCACCAATCAAACTGATGAAAATTAAAAAGCATGACAATGTTAAAGGCTGGTAAAAATGTAAGGAAAATGGTATTTTCATATACTGCTGGTAAGAATGTAAACTAATAATATAGTTTGGAAACAATATGGTAGTCCCTACTAAATAAAAAACATGCATAATCTCTGACCCAACAATCCAACTTCTAGATATAGGAGTTGGAAGAAATGTTCACATATGGACAAAAATTACCACATACCAATGCCAAATGCAGCATTATTAGCAATTTCAAAAATGGAAACTCCTCTAATGTCCATCATATGGTATATTTGCCTAAAACTAATATAATGTAGTATATTTATACGATAGCATAATAGGAAAGCATCTCAGATTTCCATTGCTCATTGTAACTAGTTCTCCTTTTCTCCTGGACATATACCTATATACCTCCTTTGCATTTAGGTGAGTCATGTGAATATTTCTGGCCAATAACTTATGAATGGAAATGACACTTCTACATTGAAGCATTTAATTACTTGTGTGAAATCCCACAACTTTCTT
This sequence comes from Leopardus geoffroyi, assembly GCF_018350155.1. Classification (NCBI taxonomy): domain Eukaryota; kingdom Metazoa; phylum Chordata; class Mammalia; order Carnivora; family Felidae; genus Leopardus; species Leopardus geoffroyi. The sequence continues at coordinate 39,245,984 of NC_059328.1, forward strand.
TTCTCCTGTTGTGTTAGCTGAGGAAGCCTTGGTTTTCAGATGGTGTGTGACCAAATTTGTGAAACTTCTTCAACCTAGGTCCTGAGTGCATTTGTAGAGCAGAACATGCTACTGACCCAGGTGGTTATATAGCAGGAATATAAATAAATATTTTGTGTGTTAAATAACAGAGATTTTTTGGTACCTAGCCTATCCTGACTAATAAAAAATAATTTAATAGAAATAGATTAGAGAATAGCTAGTTTTAGTTCCCAAAACTACACAGTTCTAAAAATATATAACATTGAAATAAAAAGGCAAATTTCAGAATAATTTGTACAAGATGATGTCTTTGTAAATCCAAAACTATATACACATAGAAAAAATACCAAATGATTTTATATGAATGAAAATAAATGATGTAAAACAAAATGAACATAGACAAGAAGGAAACGTGCTATCTTTAATAAGTAGGGATAGGAAATGAGACTTGCTTCTTTGAATAAAAGGAATTTCAGCTGAAACTATGTAGTAGGTTGTATGGTATCCCCCCAGAATTTATGTCCACATCCAAGTCCCTGGAGCTCATGAATGTAACCTTGTTTAGAAAAAGGGTCTTTGCATATACATGTCAACAATCCTGAGATGAAATCATCTGGATTACCCAGTGGACTCTAAATCTAACAAGTGTCCTCATAAGAAACAGAAGAGGAAAAGACTCACACAGGAGAGAAAGTAACGTGATGACAAAGACAGAGGTTGAAGTGATGTAGTTACTAGACAAAGAAGTCAAGGGATGCCTAGAGATACTGGAAACTGAAAGAAACAAGGAAGAATTCTCCCCCTAGAGACTCCAGAGTCTAGGCCGCAAGTGTGGCCCTTGATTTCATCTTAATTTTATACTTCCGAATTCCAGAGCAATGAGAGAATAAATTTTTATTGTTTTAAGCCACCCAATCGAAGGTAATTTGTTGCAGCATCCTGAAAAAACAAATACAAATTGCAATGCCTTCTTTCTTAAAAAGCAAAAAACAAAACTAGAAATAAATATAACAAAATATTAATGGCTATTAATTCTGGGCAGCAAATAAGGGTATTTGTAATGTTACTCTTTGTATTTTCCTATATATTTTAAATTTCTCACAATAAAATTTACAAAAATTAATTATAGATGAAGGGGATTAAGAGTACACTTATCTTGGGGCACCTGAGTGGCTCAGTTGGTTAAGCATCCCACTTTTGATTTTTGGCTTAGGTCTTGATCTCATGGTTCATCAAGCCCCATGTGGGGCTCCATGCTGACAGCATGGAGGCTGCTTGGGATTCTCTTTCTTTCTCTCTCTCTCTCTCTGCCCCTCCCCAGCTTGCACTTGCTCTCTCTCTCTCAAAATAAATAAATAAATAAACTTAAAAAGAAAAGGGTACACTTATCTTGATGAGCATGAAGTAATATATGGAACTATTGAATCAGTATATTGTACATCTGAAACTAATATGACACTGCATGTTAACTACACTGGAATTAAAATAAAACGAATATACACACAAATGAATTATACTGAATTTTATTAATTATTAAATTAATTACAGTGTGTTGTATATCTTTATTCAGTTTGTAAATACTTAAAACCCTGAGGGGTAAAAAACCGGGTGGTTCAGTAAACACACTCATTACAGATAATTCACCATTCTGAGGACTTTAAATGCTCTTGACAATTGACCTCCAACTCATTTCACAGTCTTAACTCATATCCTACTACTTCCCGACACACACTCTGTGTTCTAGATTACCTATAGTTAGCCAGGCAGGAAATTTTTAAGTCTTCATGTCTTTGCTCCTATTGTTTCCTTCAATTAGAATGGCTGTAAGACCTGGGGAACTACTTTTCCCCCTACATCCAATTCAAATAACATCATCAATAAAGACTTCCCAGATTCCTGAGATAGAATTAATTAGTTCCTCTTTTGTGTTCAATCTGCATTTATTTCAAACTGAATTCTCATAATTGTCACTTCATTTTAATTTATATTTCTTTGTCTGTCTTTGTCTATAAATGTAGACTTGGCTGAAAGTACAATTAGTTATATTTATATCCTCAATAATGAACACAGTGGCTAACAATGATTAGGATCTCAGTAAATGCTAACTGAATAAATGAATGAATGACTTTATTTCATAATTCAATGCTTTTTATCCTGGACTTCTGTGTAATGCAAACATTATAAGATATTGCTAATTTAGGGGAGAAACCTATAGGAAAAAAAATTAACCCAATAGACCCAAGAAGCAATTTCTCTTTAACACATTAATCATCAAACAATACCTTCTTACCCTCTATCACAACAGAAGGAAAAACAGAAACTAACTGCAGAGTTGCTTTAACAACAGAAAACTCATCTCACCTCTTGACTATGATCTCATACCCACTGCACTGTGTTCAGTCCAGTAACCAGTACTCTAAGGGCATCCTGAGTCACCCTCTGACAGAGCTTGGCCCTCTCTCCAGCAGTCTGACCCACCACTAGCATTCTGACAAATCTGAGTCAGGGATGCCTGGGTGGCTCAGTCAGTTAAGCAGCCAACTTCAGCTCAGGTCTTGATCCCATGGTTTGTGAGTTTGAGCCCTGCATCAGGCTCTGTCCTGTCAGCCTGTATCCTGTTTTGGATTTTGTGTCTCCTTCTCTCTCTGCCCCTCCCACACTTGGGCTCGGTCTCTCTCACTCAAAAATAAATAAATATTTTTAAAAATCTGAGTCACTTTTGTTCACCTTATTTGAGGGAGAGAGAGAAAGAGAACACACCAACCATTCCTTTCCTCTTGGCACCAAGGTTTCATGGAGGACATCCCAGATGTCCTTATCTAGAGGGCATTAGAAAATTGTGTATTTGTTTCCTTAAAGAAAATGCTAGAAAAGCAGGCCTATAGGAGTGACTTTAGGCAGTACAGAACCAAGAGAAAATCATATCATCTAACCCCATCCCTCCATTCTTACAACCACCAAGATGTTTGTTGCAGAAATCCCTAAGGTTTAGTGCCAATTAACTTCCTTACTCAGAAACCTTCACTGACTACTACCATTTGTTCATTAATGAACAACTCTTAACATTAGTCTCAATCTCTGTATATCCAGTGCCTATCACAGTGAGCAGCGTATAGTGGGAATATCAACATTTGTTGAATGAACAGTCATATAGGCCCTATGTTAAGAGTGTAAGGAGGAGTAAGGAGGAATGTTGTCAAATTGAACCCCATATACAAATAATCTCAAGGAATTTATCCAAAATTTTTCTCTTGATATAACAACACATTTTCATTTTCACTTTTTTCTTTTTTATCAAAGATAACTGACATACAATAAAGTACAAAAAAACTCAAGTGTATAGTTCATTAAAATTTTTTAAAAGTTTTATTTATTTATTTTGACAGACACAGAGAGAGAATGGGGGAAGGGGGAGAGGGAGAGACAGAATTCCAAGCAGGCTCTCTGCTGACAGTGTAGAGCCTGAGTGAATTTTCTCAGATTTTGTCTGTCTCCCATTTTTGAAGGATATTCTAAGAGTGGAATTCTAACTGTTTTTCTTTTTCTTTTTCCCCCTTTTTGGACTTTGAAGATGTCATCTCAGGGCACCTGGGTGGCTCAGTGGGTTAAGCATCCAACTTCGGCTCAGGTCATGATCTTGCGGTTCATGGGTTCAAGCCCCACATCAGGCTCTGTGCTGGAGCCTGCTTTGGATTCAGTGTCTCCCTTTCTCCCTCTCTGCCTCTCCCCTGCTCATACTCTGTCTCTCTGTCTCTCAAAAATAAATAAATGTTAAAAAATTTTTAAAAAAGATGTCAATCTATTGTCTTCTGACTTTTATGATCTCTACTGAAAGGTCATATCTATTGTACTTTTGAAGATTATTGGTCTTTGGTCTATAGTTGTATTTAAAATTTTCTCTGCCTTGGTTCTCAATTCTCCAAGGATAGATATTTATAGGGAGTCTAAGGTTTAGAGAAGAGACATCTTTGGGAATCATTAGCATAAAAGTGAAAAGTAGGAGTTTTGAGGGGTGAATATTAGGGACAGTATGAAAAGGAGGAAAGAAAAGGGAAGCAAGGAGATGGAAAGGAAAGAGAAATATATTCTTATAAATAAGAGATGGAGCCCATAATTGACAAAATGATCAGAGCAGGAAGAGGTTAAGGAGCATCTACTATCTTAGATGCAAAGGGAAGAGAGTCACAAAGAAATAACGGGTCAACAGTGTCAAGCAAGATAGGGCTCAGTTACATGTCTATAGAGTGCATTCTTTACATGTGGAAAAACAGAAATCACTGGAAAAATTACCTGCTGTATAACTTTAATGTATCAGCTTCCTTTGCTTTTGTAACAAATTACCACAGACTTAATGGCTTAAAACAATGCCAATTTGTTATCTTATAATTTTAGAGGTAAGAAGCTCTAATTTCAGGGGTGCCTGGGTGGCTCAGTCAGTTAAGCATCCAGCTTCAGCTCAGGTCATGATCTCATGGCTCATGGGTTCAAGCCTTGCGTTGGGCTTTGTGCTGACAGCTCAGAGCCCAGAGCCTGCTTCAGATTCTGTGTCTCCCTCTCTCTGCCCCTCCCCCCTCATGTTCTCTCTCTCTCTCTCTCTCTCTCTCTCTCAAAAATAAATAAAAATTTAAAAAATATATATTTCTTAAAATTCTAATTTCAAAGTGTGGGCAGTGTGACATTCTTTCTGGAAGCTCTGGGATGAATCTGTTCCCTTGTCTTTTCTAGTTTCTAGAGGTCACCTGCATTCCATGGCTTGTGGCTTCTGCCTCCATCTTCGAGGCCAGGAGCATGGCATCTTCAAATCTGTCTCTCTCTGACCTCTCTGCTTCCATCACCATGTCTCATCTGACTCTAAGCCTTCAGACTTCCTCTTTTAAGGACCTCTGTGGTTATGTTGGGTCCACTTAAATAATCCAGCATAATCTTTTCATCTCAAAATCCTTAACTACATATGCAAAGTCACTTTTGCCATGTAAGGTAACATATTCCCAGGTTCTAGAAAGTAGCGTATGAACATCTTTGGAGAATCCTTATTCTGTCTACCATAATCATGTCACATAACCCATTATCTGTGTCTCAATTTCCTTATTTATAAGATAGGTAAAATTATACTGATCACACTTGGCTACTGAAATAATTCATTTAGATTAAATTAAACCCTGATTCACGGTAGACAGGCATTAATAAACAGTGGTTAAAAGTGAATTTTAATTTCTCTGTCACTGGTGGGAAAAGGCTGAAGGAGGTGGAGTATAAATTAGGAAGCATGTCAAGGCAAATCTCCTGGCAGAGGAAGTAGTGAGTATGTTCAGGACAGGGTTCCCCAGCAGCCGAGGAAAAGGGGAAATTCCTGTTTTGAAAGATGAGCCATATATTCCCTAGCAATATTTCAAATGTCTTTTAGCAAACTTGTCCTCCAAGAAAAAATTAGCAAAAGAAAAAACAAAAAGCAAAACACACACACACACACACACACACACACACACACACACGAAATAAAACTTAAGGGGAAAAAATTAAAAAGCTGAGAGACAAATAAACCCATGTGTAATCACCTGGGAATGTGCAGTCCCCTGATCCCCAGAGGCCATGCCTTCTAAGATGAACCCAAGAATTGCTGGGCAGAAGTGATTAAAAATAAGGAAAGCAATATTCTCTTCCTGTACATGATTTTGGTTTCCATTTCAAGTTTCAATTTCACTTGAGCAGCTATAGTCCTCTGTTGCAGAACACCTAAATTGGTTGGAATAAGTATTAGTGGAAGAAGGGGGGCTATGAACTGGGAGTGAAGAGACATGGGCTCTGGTTCCACTGAATTAGTGAACAGTTTGCAGCAAGTTTTTTCTTCTTTCTGGACCTCAGTTTTTCCCATGTGTACATCAGGAACTAGACTGAGCTAACAATGCCATAAACTCTTTCATTAGTGGCTCTTGATTTTTTGCTCTTGTCCTCTCCATCCCTTAGAAACCTTTCATTACTTTGATATTACTTCCTTACTAATAACTCCCAAATCATGCTATCTTCTCATTAGCAATCAGAATTATAGCTTCAACTATCCACTAGTCATTTCTACTTGGTCATTTTGCCACACCTCACACAACATGACAAAACCTTCATTACTCCTTTTTTTAAATTTTATTTTAATTCTAGTATAGTTAACATACAGTGTTATATTAGGTTCAGGTGTACAATATACTGATTCAACAATTCTATACATTACTCAGTGCTTATCATGATAAGTGTACCCTTTTCTTTATTTTTTTTTTTTTTAAATTTTTTTTTTCAACGTTTATTTATTTTTGGGACAGAGAGAGACAGAGCATGAACGGGGGAGGGGCAGAGAGAGAGGGAGACACAGAATCGGAAACAGGCTCCAGGCTCTGAGCCATCAGCCCAGAGCCCGACGCGGGGCTCGAACTCACGGACCGCGAGATCGTGACCTGGCTGAAGTCGGACGCTTAACCGACTGCGCCACCCAGGCGCCCCTATTTTTTTAATGTTATTTTTGAGGGGGGAAGGGGAGAGAGAGAAGGAGACACAGAATATGAAGCAGGCTGTAAACCCTAAGCTGTCAGCACAGAGCCTGACGCAGGGCTCAAACCCACAAGTGATGAGATTACGACCTGAGCCTAAGTCAGACTGAGCCACCCAGGCCCCCTTTGATAAGCGTGGCGCCCCTTGATAAGCATACGATTAATCTCCTTCACTTATTTCACCTATTCCCCCACCCATCTTCCTCTGGTGACCATTAGTTTATTCTGTACAGTTAAAAGTCTGTTTTTTCGTTTGCCTCTTTTTCTTTGTTCATTTATTTTCCTTCTTAAGTTCCACATATGAATGAAATCATATGGTATTTGTCTTTGACTTGCACTTAGCATTATACTCTCCAGATCCATACATGTTGTTGCAAATGGCAACATTTCATTCTTTTCTATGGCTGAGTAAAAACCTCATTACTGTAATATTCAAATCCCTTCTTAATCAGTGTGCTATCTAATTTTATTTCTTACTAGTCCTCAATACTTTACACTTCAAGGCAAGTGGATGGCCATTCACCTGGTCCCACCTACTCCTTGTTACCCACCTCAATATTCCAAGAACCTTTATTTTGTCTATGTTATCTCTGCCTGCGTGTGATGCTCTCTCTTCTTGGACCACCATAGAGATCTCAATTTTCCATAATGAATACAAATTATGATAAATAGGCATGTAGTAAATTACCTTTGCTATTAAAGGAAGAAACATAGTTCAATGCAAAGAACATCAGAATAGAAGTAAGGAAGAGGTTGCATTCTAAATCTGACTCAGGAACTGACTTAGTGTGTAACTCCCAGATCAGCTATATAATCTCTCTCAACTATAGTTCCCCCATCAAAAAAATGCACACATGAATGTTCCTCATGCTATTTCCTTTGTCTATCAAAATTCATTTTATTTTTCAAGCATAGCCCCATTAATGCCAGCTATATGAAATCTTCCTGACTTTCCCATCCATCATAGAAATACACTGATAGCTGAAGTGGGATCTTTTTCTTCCTTCACGTCCTGCATTTCTATATCACTGGCTCTGTCTTGTATTACATTTACTTGAGAACATGTGTACCTATCTATCTTCCACAAGTCAGAAACCACGTATCTGTAGTGTCTTGCTTGGTGCTTGTCAGCAAGGAGGCAACTATGGAATGCTTGTTTAATAAATGTGTGATCCAGTGGAGAAAGAGAGAATGACAGAAAAGGTGGGGAAATTAGACATCTATGTTTTATACTTATTGTGACATTTCCTATTGGGAACCAAAAATGTAGCTACATAAATTTCTTTAAGATTCTTTTGAGAGGAAAAAAAATCCCATTATATAAAAGCATTTAAATGAAGTTTGGAGTTTCATTTGTCTTTTAGACGCCAAGTCTAATAAAGCTATTTAGCATTTCTATAGTATTTAACATTTTCAAAGTACTATTCAATGTTAATTAGTTAATCCTAACACTCTGTAAGGCAGGTCAATATTATGATATTCTCTGAAAAGTTAAGAAAATGAAAATTCAAAGGTATTTTGGCTTCCCTTTTCAAGATATAAGACACGGCTGAATGTTATTACAAATATAAAGTAGTATTTTGGAACAGAAATTAGCAAAATATAGAAATGAAACAAAGGAAGTTGAATCAAGTTCTTCCTTTCACTATGGGCCAAAATATAAAAGACAAAAAGAGATCTGGGTATTAGAGTCCTCAGCTAGTCTTTTTAGACCTAAACAGATTGGCTTCTCATCCCAGGAAGAAGATGAGAGGTTAGGCAGAGAAACTGAGCATGAAATTCAAGCTGACTAGATACCAGATTCATGGCAAAATAGATTTCAGAGCCCACTGATATGTTGGTGGGTTGAGTTATATGATAGACCTCCTGGCATGATCAGGATTGGCTCAGGGACTGAGGATCACTAGAAGGGTCAAGCTTGTTGCTCCAACTTTCAATAACTGCAGCTGAGAGGCTCTAGATAACACTTTCCATAACTTTTTCCCCAAAAACTGTACCCTAAAGCTACAGCTCCACTTAGCAAAAAGAGAGCAGACCTGGAAAGATTCCATTTGGTCAACTACCTTTGTGCCTTTCTCCCAAGCAGCCTTCTTATAACATTCTTGCAGATTGAATGGTGGATGACATTCAAAATGATAGGAAATCTTTTTCTCTTAGAGCTGTTTGATATACAAGAAGCAGGGAGGCAATTCACCCCATAAGATAATAAGTCCAAGAGGGGAAACATGAACACCAGGGGCTAGTGAATAGATCAAAGAAGCTCATTTTGATTAGAGAGAATAAGTGTTTGACAACTCAATATAACTAAATCCATTCATCCATTGCTTCATTTATTCACTCATTTCTTCAGCAAATTGTTGAGTACTTACTCACAGAAAAATTAAATAAATAGGACACCATTCCCATACTCAAGGAATTCAGAATCTAGTTAAGGGTTCCTCAAAGTATGGTATGAAGGGCATCAAAAAGTAGCAGGTACTACATGAAAACTAACTGAAATGCTTTTCTGAAATGCAGATTCTCAGGTCCTACTATAGACCTACTAAATACAACTAAACATTTATGGTGGGCCCCAGAAATTCTTTTTTTTTAACCAGGCATATAAAGTTATTCTGATGCACATTAAACTTTGAGAACCACTGGAAGAAAAGACAGGAAATTACTCAGACCAAGAAAGTGGTATAATAAAAGAGTCCAAGCTTTAAGGGTCAATAAAATCTGTTTTCAACTTGACCACTTCCTAGCTACATATCCTCTCTGAGCTCTAGCTTCTTCATCTGTAAACAGGAAAATACAACATTTGCTCTTAGGGATGGGGCATAAATTAAGTGAGTGTGTGTGTGTGTGTGTGTGTGTATATATTATTACATGAGTGTATATATATTAAATGAGTGTGTGTGTGTATATACATATATGTATATATGTATATACACATATATATGAAGTGTTTAGTATATAATAAGCAATGACAAGAGAGGGAGGAAGGAGAGAGGAAAGTTAGTTGGTTGTTTCTCTCCCTCCTTATTTGACCACATTTGAATGCCCTTTTGAAAATGCCTGCTTAGGGGCGCCTGGGTGGAGCAGTCGGTTAAGCGTCCGACTTCAGCCAGGTCACGATCTCGCGGTCCGTGAGTTCGAGCCCCGCGTCAGGCTCTGGGCTGATGGCTCAGAGCCTGGAGCCTGTTTCCGATTCTGTGTCTCCCTCTCTCTCTGCCCCTCCCCCGTTCATGCTCTGTCTCTCTCTGTCCCCAAAATAAATAAACGTTGGGGGAAAAAAAATTAAAAAAAAAGAAAATGCCTGCTTATACAACATGAAGGCAAGTCTTACAAGTGAGAATTTTTCAGTATGAAATGGTGACATTCTGATTGACAACACTGATTGATGAAATGGACAAATTCCCTAAAATATATAATTTACCAAAACAGCTTTAAAAAGAAATAGAAATGGGGTGCCTGGGTGGCTCAGTCAGTTAAGCATCTGACTCTTGATTTCAGCTCAGATCATGATCTCACATTTCATGAGTTCAAGCCCCAGGTTGGGCTCTGCAATGACAGTGTGGAGGCTGCTTAGGATTCTCTCTCTCCCTCTCTCTCTGCCTTTCCTACCCCTCCTCTCAAAATAAACAAATAAACTTTAAAAAAAAGAAATAGAAAGCCTGAATAATAATCATTAACTAATAACAGTTATTAATAACTGTTAATAATATTTAAGAAAATGAAGTGGGAATTAAAAGCCTTCCACCAAATAGAATATCAGGCCAGATTATTTTATAGATGAGTTCTAATCAATTTTCAAGGAACATACTACTCAGAACAGAAAAAGGTAGACTATCATCTGATTCATTATTCTATATAGCCTGCATGTATAATTCTGATGCCCAAACTAAGAAAGTGAACATGAAAGAGGAAAATTACCAACCCATTTTACACACACATTTGAGTGCAAAGATTTTAAACAAAACACTAGCATATTCTCACTATGTAATAATATATAATAGTGAAAATAAATTAAATGAACTATAGTAAAACCCAATGATTTGAATAAATCCATCAAATGTAAAAAGCAAGTTTCAGAAGGCCACTTACTACATTATACCCTTTTTATGACACCCTAATTAACAATGAAAATTAAACAATATGTTGTCTAACCATATACATGTATTTGATGAAACAATACTTAAAACATAAAATATGTTTTAAACATAATTATCCTGGAGGTAAAGGCACAAGAATAAGAATCAAAAGAAAGATGTAAGTTATTGTTAATGTTCTTTCTTTGCATTGGACAGTAGGTTCTTGAGTATTAATTATATATATTTTTTTAAATAATAAAGAAAAAAATAAAAAGGCCATACATAATGACATCACATATGAAACAAGGATTATGATTAATCTTTTTCAGCACATGGAAAGTACTTATTAAAAAATTAAAATTAAAGACTAGGGTTTTTAAGGCCCGGAACACTATGGGCAAGATTAGAGATGGGAATCAGGCCAAATCTCGTAGTTCAGTTTGGCTATGGTCAATTCAACCCAGCTGGAAAACACCAGTGTTTAAATTTGCTGGAGCTCACTTAAAAAAGCCTATCATAAAATCTGGGCAAGAGAATAGTGGTTAAGCTTGGATTCCCTCAGGCCTCTCAGACTGACTGCGAGCAGATGCAGTACCCACCAATGGGCTAGGTAAGAAGTCTAGGTTTAATTCTGTCAATCCACTATCTGTCAATTCACTATCATCTCATGGTTGTACATCCCTGAGTACTAGTTACAATTATAACCTTCCCTGAAATTTTGCACAGGCTGTTACGGTTTTCAAAGTATTTTTATACACATTATTTTATACACATTGTTGTGTACATTTATACACAAATTTGTGCAGTAGACATGGAACTAGACATTGCAAGTACTGTGCTCAAGTATATAAATTATAAAACTGATGCACAAAGAGTGAAGGGGAATAAAAGTAAAACCAGAACTCAGTCAAGTTTTGTCTGATTCCAGGTCTAATCCTCTTTCAACCTTAGCAAGCTACCTCTAATGTATCTTCTCTTTTCTCAAATTAAAAATTTGGAGGGTTCTTTATATCTTTGAAAATATCTATAACCTTTGATTCATTAACCCCACTTCTGGAATTCATACTCAAAGATTTAGCCCAGAGGCGCCTGGGTGGCTCAGTTGGTTAAGTGTCCAACTCTTGATTTTGCCTCAAGTCATGATGTCATGGTGTGGGATCTAGCTACTGCCAGGACTCTGTGCTGGGCGTTGAGACTCTTTGGGATTCTATCCTCTCTCTCTGCCTCTCTCCCCACTCATTCACTCACTCTCTCTCTCTCAAAATAAATAAACTTAAAAAACTTTTTTTTAATGTTGTATTTATTTTTGAGATAGAAAGAGACACAGCATGAGCAGGGGAGGGGCAGAGAGAGAGCAAGACACAGAATCCGAAGCAGGCTCCAGGCTCTGAGCTGTCAGCACAGAGCCTGGCGCAGGGCTCAAACTCACAAACTGTGAGATCGTGACTTGAGTCGAAGTCAGACGCTTAACTGACTGAGCCACCCAGGCGCCCTGAAATAAACTTTAAAAAAAAAAAAAAAAAAAGATCTAACCCAAAAGGAGACTAAAAAACATTACTATCATCATCACTATTATTAATGATAATTATCATGCGTGATTACCAAATGAGATATTACTGTAAGCACTACGTAGAGTGTCCTGGTTAATCCAAGTGTTACTATTCCCCCATGATAAATGAGTAAACAGGTGCAGAGTTTTGAGTTAAGATTTGAAAAAGATCACATGGCCAGAAATTAACCACATGCATTGAATGTGAAGCTCATGCTATTCAACATTATATTAAGTAGAACAATCATGACCACAAGTGACTCTCCTTAGAAATTAAGCTCCTGGCTTCCCCACTAACTCCTTTGCAATATAGCAAGACAGCTAGAAAAGTGCTAAAATAACTCCATCTCTAGCCACGCATGTAGGGACAAAGAGGGATCCAGGGGATGTTAGTCAAATATGGCAAAAGAAAATTCCTACCATAGGCAGATTTTGTTACTGAGCTTAGTTTTATGCCCAACCTACAGTCAATTCCAGTTTGGGGCTAGTGAAGGCTTGTTACAGTTTTACATTTGACAAGCCATTTGATCTCTGAATATATACAGCCTCTGATTTCCAGATGTATATTCAATTGCCCACTTGATATATATACTTTATTGTCTAGTAAGCATCTCAAACTTAATGTGGCCAAAACCAAAACTTTTGATATTTTACTCTCAAAATCAGCTCTGCTCTCAGCCTTCATTTCAGTAAATGACACTTGATTCACTTGGTGGGTCAGCTCAAAAGCCTCTCAAACCACACCTAAGCAAGTCATGTTAACACAACCCCAAAAAACATACAAAATCTTTCCATTTATATTTCTACTGTTCCTCTTGTCATGCCAACACCTACCACTTCTCATCTGGACCACTATAATGGTCTTCTAACCAATGGTCTTTCAGTTTTTCTGTATATAATCCATTCTCCACATACCAGGCAAGGTGAGTAAGATTGTGTTCTTCCCCTTTCTGATGGCTTCCTTTCAAAGGTAGAATAAAATCTGAACTTTTTACATTGGCTTATAAAGGCCAATGAGATCTGGCCTTTCTTTAACTTTCCAATATCATTTATTTTATTTTAATTTATTTTAGAAAGAGAATCTTAAGCAGGCTCCAGGCTCAGCACAGAGCCTGACATGAGGCTCAATCCCACAACCCTGGGATCATGACATGAGCTGAGATCAAGAGTTGGACACTCAACCAAATGAGCCACCCAGGTGCCCCTCCAACCTCATTTCTGACCTTTCTTCCCATCACTTCTTCCCTTTCTCCCACACTTTGTGGGTTCTTTTTTCTGAAAGGCACAAAGCTTATTTTCCCCCTACTGTTTATTTACTTTGTGTTCTCTTTGCTTGCAATAATAATCCCTTAGATCTTTCCAAGATTGTGCCTTTCTTGACATTTGAGTCTTAATTCAAATGTTTCCTCATCAATGAGTCCTTCCATAATCACACAATCTAAAGGACAGCTTAAGTCTCTCTGCACTTAATAGGTATTAAACATATACATTTGTATATTATCTCCTCCCATTAAAATGTAAGGTTCATGAGAGGAGGAACCATGCTTGTGTTATTCAAAGGTGTATATCCAGTGCCTAAAATGGTACCTGGCCTATGGGAGGTCCTCAAAAAATGTTTACTAAATGACCAAACTTGTAAGGTGGGGATTGTACTATCTACCTTACAAGATGGGTTTAGAGGGTCAATAACATGTTGAAATAAATGCTTGGTGTAAAGTAGGTGCTTGGAAGATATTGTCCTCAATAATGAGATCATGAAATACTTGAAGCCAACATTAATATTTGTCCCACTAGCTTTTCCTACTGAAGCAGACATCAGTGCTTTTGTTTCTCAGTACCTTGGATATTAATCTGTAAAATGAGGATTTAAAAGTCCTCCTTACAAGAATTTAGAGTTTAAAGGAGACTGCATATAAAGCACCTGCACATATCAAGTTGCCTTCTACCCTTAGTTGTCATAGGGATTAAATGGGATAGTTGATAGGAAAAGTGTTTTATAAAATGTGAGGAACTATTTTACTCTAGGTTTGATATTCTCAAGCAGGAATCTGCAGACAGACAGATGAAGTCAGATTCATTAAATTCTGGCTGTCAAATAAAATATGTTTTAAAATATAAATTTTGGACTCTCCGGAATCAAACAGGATTCTCCCTGCCAGCAAGCAGCACAAGGCTCTGCCCAAAGCCATTAACACCACACAATCCATGCTTGGCAAAGCTAGCCCTCATACTGGCAGATAGGATTTTCAATTAACAGATGGGGATCTGGCTCTTAGAGCACTTTGGGCAAGGATTCAGAGGTGATATGGGTGAAACACTTGTGTACCCAGTAATCCACTGGTCATCATATCCTTATTTCCTGCATATGCTCATCTAGGTGGCTACAGCTCTTCAAAGAGGAGGGAAGGTGAATCCCCCGTGGCACTATCCATGATGTCTAATACTTTCCCCACTGCATAGGCTTCTATTTAGCTAGGAGAACTAAATTATTAATTAGACTTTTTCCTACAAATGTGTGTGGATTTCAATGATGAGAATGGTGCATAGTCTGTGCCTTCTTTGAATTGCAAAACGTGATTATCAGTAAAGGCACACTTTGTGAGCTTCTATTTCTACTGCAAAGTGCCAATCTCCACTGGGTCCTATTTCAACAATTATTTAACATTTATTGAGCACCAATAATGCACCGGGATCATTCTCTCTCTAATCTTGTCATTAATGATCCAGTAGGCTCCTGTGGGTGATAGGAAGGAAGAGGAACAAGTTAATTATCAGTATGGTGTTCAGTCTGAATCAGTTAAATTGCCCAAATTATTGAGGTTTAGCTACTCAAGTAAAATGGTGACCAAATTTCTGCAATGAAAACTAAGACATATATCTTCTTATCTTTAAAAAGCCAAGAGAAGAGACAAATAGGAGGGGAAAAAGAAAAACATAAAACAAACTGTTTTGGCTGTTAAAAAGGAAGTCATAGATGCCTAAAACAGGAAATAATCAGACATTCCTCCTTCAAAGGAATCTGGAATATATAAATTCTTAGCCTTTATTCATGATGTTCTTTCTACCTGGAACACACTTTTTACCATACCTCCGCATGTTAAAACTTTATTTAGTAAGATCAAGTTTAAATTCCAACTCAACTCTACAATGTAACCTGGAATAACCTTAGTGTCTTCCTAAATATATTTTTCCTTTATCTTTAAAAATCCAGTAAGTTTCCAAGTCCTGTCATTCTATCTTCTTAATACCACTCATAACCTTTATTTTAAGAGTAGATACTGTTTTAGTCATCTCAATATCTCTGTCCTATATCCTTTCCAAGACAAATGGAGGCTGAGAGTCTTGGCTCAGGTTGCATTCTGCAGAGCCTACCCAGGCAAAATAGTGAGGCTGGTTCTTAGTTGTGAGCCTATGTCAAAGAACAGTAATTGACTAGGACCAGAACAAGGTGACAACAGGAAGCATGTCAAGGCCAGATCCAAAAGGAGGTGTCTGCTCCAGTGATCAGAACCTGCTCCAGTAAATGTGTTCAGGAGGGAGTGCCTAGAGAAGTGCTCTGAGGCTGGCAGAAGGAACCTTTATTAAGGTGCAAGCCATAGAATTAAAGGGCAGGAGTCCAGGGTTCTCAGCCAGTCTAAATATACATCTTTAGCAAACATCACTATGTCTGGCACCTATTTGGTCTTCTGTACGTTTTTTGTTGTTGTTGTTGTTGTTGTTGTTGTTGTTGTTGTTGTTTTCTTGTTGTTGCTGTTGTTGTCATTTTTGATGAATATTCTGCCACAGAATTTGTCAGCCCCTAAGGTTAGGAACTTTCTGGAAAAGTATACTCATCATAACCTGGGTCCAGAGAACCAAGCATCTTACTCAAGAGAATAACTTGGGCAAATTCAGCAAATTGCTTTTGTGTGATTTCCTCCTTGAATTTAAATCTTGTATTTAGAATTGATAATGGCCAAGAGATAACCCCTTTGAACCACTTAAGGCAGAGCATATTGTTACTGGTGGCCTTTATCTGGATAATCAAATAATAAAGTTAAACTGGCAACCAAAGGCGAGCTCCCAAGCTAACTCTAAAATACATTCAATGTTATTTGTTCAGTAAACTGCAGAACATTAAATTTCTATATTAAGTAAATTATAAGGAAGAGTGCACTTTGCAAAATTAAAAAGTTCTTGGTTACTTTATCTATTATTCCACTGGGAAAGTTTCCAGAGTGTACTTTGTACAATTAGATAACTTTCTGCATGGATGGTGGATAGTGGAAAAGGGGCACTTAAGGCTTAGCACATGCAGTGCCAGGAATTCAGCTACAATTCCACAACTTATTTCTGGGCCCTGAGGCAGAAATCTTTGATGACAAGCACTCAGTTCTGAGATGCATTCATGATTTTACTCTGCTTCACATTAGGAATATCAGGAAATCAAGAGATGAATTATATGAGACACAGCTAAAAGGGCCCATCAAGATAATTTCGTTCTAAGATTTCTAAACTGGGTCCTGGACCTCCTCAGAAGCTCTCCCAAAGTATCTTCTTAGGGTTTACCATGCTTCAGAACTCATGTGTTCATCTCTTTTACACATGCTAGAATTCTTTATAAAACTGCTATTATAGAAATATCTCTCAGAAAAAAAAACAACCTTGGAAATCAATGATATGTAAAGGAGTAAAAGGTACTATTATTGGCTCAAGTCTGGCTTGGTTCCTTGGTAGTGTATCATTACTCCTCACTTACTATAGAATCTTAGCCAAGTCACCAAAGAAAAGTTTTTCATCTGTAAAATGACAATATTATGGCAGATATTGACTAGATGTTCCCCAACACCATCTTCTCTTCTATAAAAGACTATATGTCCCAGTATACCTGGCAATTCAGTTCTAAGTGACAGGTACTGTCCAGAGGAATATTGATGGAAATAATGTATTTCATTCCCAGAATTAGACATAAAATCCTTTATGAAATCATGTATGGTTTTTATTTTTCACCTTCTGCAGTAACCTTGAAGGCACCAGGATGAAGATGGTAACATTCTAAAATTGAAGGATCCTAGATCCCTGAGTTACCAATTGAAAGAGAACTACCCATTGCAACTTTGTG
This sequence comes from Leopardus geoffroyi, assembly GCF_018350155.1. Classification (NCBI taxonomy): domain Eukaryota; kingdom Metazoa; phylum Chordata; class Mammalia; order Carnivora; family Felidae; genus Leopardus; species Leopardus geoffroyi. The sequence goes on from NC_059328.1 coordinate 39,263,261, forward strand.
ATTTGGTCACTCTGTGATCTTTATGAGAAAAAAACTATTGCGTTAAGCTACTGGAATTTGGGCTAGCATTATTTATGCTGACTATCTACTTACCCTCAAAGTTTTAGGGGGACATTATATAAATATATGCAAAAGCAGAATAATGCATGGTATGTGGAATGTATTCAATAAATCTTAGCTGACACTTTATAATACATACAGAGGGAACATAGAACTAACTTAAAGTCACAAAGCAAATTAGAGGCATAATTTAGGACTAAACTAAGCTAATGCTCTTCCCACTAAGAACTGCCTATATTCTTTGACCTTGATTAAGTTGAGTCTCCCTCTGAGTTGCAATTCCTCAACCTGTTACATAAGAGAGTGTGTTCATGCACTAATTCAACAAATATTTATTGAGCATCTACCATGTGCCATGTACTCCTCTTCAGGGTTTTTGGTATACAATTTTATTAAAACCAACAAGGTACTGCCTTCATGAAACTCATATATTCAAGTAAGGGGAAACAAATAATCAAAAATTAAACATGTATTCAAGAAATTGTAACACTAATAAGTGTTATACAAAAGCTAAAACAAGACAATATAATAAAACAGAGTGACTAGGTAGCCACTTTGTATTGAATGTTCAGAAAAGACTTGACTGAGGAAGTAACATTTAAGTTGAAACCAGAATAACAAGAAGGAGCTTAGCTTTCAAGGGAAGAGTTTTCCGGTAGAAGTATAGCAAGGGTAAAGGGCCCTTGGGCAGTAAAGATTTTAGCTAGCCTATTCTTACTGACAGGACTGAAAAACTTTTTTAATTGAGGCACAGACTCAGTGAGTCTAAAGATGGAAGGGATTTTGAAGATACACTATCCAACTTATTTTACCTGCTTTCCTCCCATAAGGTTGAGCCTTGGAGTTTAGATCTGAGTTCAGCTCACAGATATGGCATTTACTGACTTAATTGACTAGCTTTAAATAGTTATTTAATTTTTCTAAGACTTAGTTTCTTCATATGTAATATGGGGATAATCCACATACACAATATAGGATTGTTGAGAGAGTTAAATGAGATCATGCATGTGGCATGCCTATGGCAGTGCCTGGCATCTAGCAATGCCCAACAGCTAAGAGAGGAAGAAGGATATTACTAAGGTTATAAAGGCAATATAGTATGCAATTGAATGGAAGCCAAACTCATGTATTCTGACTCTCTAGTTTCATAGATCAGAAAAAGCACCTGCCTGGCCATTGAGTCCTCTGTAGTTTTTCTCTAGAATAAGCAATGTGTCAGCAAGAATTTGTTGCAAATACTGACATTTGTATCATTCGTGTCACTTGGCCCATCCTACTATGTGACCCTGCATGTAATTTAGGTAGCCCTTACATCAATGTCTGATTCTCAGGTGTCTTCAGTCTCATCTCTACATTCAGTTTGGAAATCCTTATAGAGCATGAACAAAGATGAGAGAGGAAGTGACTGTTGACCTCGGTCAATCCATCTCATATCTCCTTTAGCCTATATTCCTTTCCTGCTCTCAACACCCTCCCAACACATGAGGTAGGTGAGATAAAAACCATTATTCCTGTGTAACAGGTAAGAAACCACAGTCAAATGGGCAGATCTGGGACTAAAATTCAGGTCTTTTGACTCCATGCTTCCTCTAGATCCAAGGTATTTTTGAAGGAATGATCTCAATTCTTTCTTGATATCTTTTTCATTTATTTAGATTTCCCAAATAGGCACCAGGACCTCAATTGTGGAACACTTAAGCTACTGTGAAACTGCTTTGATCTCCTGCCTCACTTCATAGTCAGCAGAATTAGTGCCTCCCTTACCTAAAATTCCCGTAATTCAGAGCTGTGTGGCATATTAAACTCATAACAATTCTGATAATACTCTGTTGAAATTATCTGTTTTTGCATTTGTCTCCTATCAGAGAATGAGATACACTGGTGTATTCAAAATATATTTGTGTTCAGTACACAAAATATACAGAATTATGGGATTTTTGGCAAGCAGTTCCCCTCTACCTGATTCTTTCCTGCCCTGTTCCCTGCCACCTTTGTTCTCCTCCTTCCCACATCACTCTTTCCTAATTAACTCCTCCTACATATGTTTGAGATCTCAGCTCATATATTTACCTTCTCATATGCTTTTTCTGCTGTACCTTCCTCCCTGATATAGAAGGACATGCCTCCTTACATGTTTTTATACCATGTACCTCTCTATTATAGCACTTAATAGAGTTCATATTCTGAAGTCTATTCGTATAATTATTGTGTAAATTTCTGTGTCCCTACTAGACTGTGAGTTTATTAAATACAGTATTATGGGCTGAATTGTGTATCCCCCCAAAGTTATGTTAAAGTCCTAATACCCACTACCTTAGAATATGGCTCTATTTGGAGATAAGGCCTCTAATGAGGTAATTAGGATAAAATGAGGTCAGATGGATAAGCCCCAATGCAATATGACTTGTATCCTTCTGCAAAGAGAATATTAAGATACATACGTGTGTGTGTGTGTGTGTGTGTGTGTGTGTGTGTGTGTACACAGAGGAAAGACCATGTAAAGACAAGGAGAAGATGGTCATCTCTAAGCCAAGGAAAGAGGACTCAGATGAAAATCAATCCTGCTTACACCTTGGTGTCAGACTTCTACTTTCAGAACCATGAGAAAATAATTTTCTGTTGTTTAAGCCACTCATGTGATAGTTTATTATGGCAGCCTTAGAAAACCAATACAAACAGGAATCACTCTGTTCTTATTTACTAATGTATCCCCAGTATATGTCACAGTGCTTCACACACATACCAGTCCTTAAATGAGTATTTGTTGATAAATGAATGAAATGTTTGTTTAATTGAATTTATTGAAAAAGGTATTGGAGTGGTTTTGTTTAATTGTTTTGGTTCAGGACCACTTAAAGTATCACAAACACCCGAATTTTATAACAAACAGCTGAGTGAGAGCGTAGCCCATAGCTTAGAACAATGACTTAAGTCAACTTACAACTCAAGTTCTGGCAACTTCAGCTTCTACCAGAAGTCTGATCCTGATCTGTTCAGCCCTAGAAGATAACCCCCAGGGCAGAATAATTTACTAGTTTCATACCTCTTTTATAAATTCTAGGTTTCCATTCATAGTGGAAAATAACAAAATATGGGGAATGTAATAATATATAAAAATAAAACCATAGATATGATTTTATATAATAATTAAGCTGACTATTCTAAAGCTTACATATAGAAAAAAATTTTCCAATTATTTAAAGTCGGCATGAGATTAGTGAGATCCCAGTCTATTCTCATCCAAATCAGTTGCGCTCTAGGGAAGAAAGGTCTAAGACCCTAGCTGCCTTTTGAGACTGTCTATAATTGTTCCCTCTTAACCACAAAAGTCATGAGACATGGATAGAAAGGTCACTGGCCTGGAAGTCGGTAAACTTTGGTGCCAGTCCCAGTTTTTGATACTAAATTGCTATGGATACCAGCCAAGTTATTACTGTATCTGAAACTCAGTCTTCTCATCTGTACAATTAAGTGTTTATGCTGATACCCTCTGTGATGTGATATCTTTGGACATCATAAGCTATCATGACTCATGCCCAAATTCCTAAGCAGAGCATTTGGGTTTCTTTAATAAAAAGCTTGTCTCCCTGCTCTTTCTCTCTTTTTTAAGTTTATTTATTTGATGTATTGCACAATGTGCATAAGTCAGAAGGGAAACCCAAGCAGATTCTGTGCTGTCAGCTCAGAGACTAAAGTGGGGCTCAGGTCATGATCTCAGGAACCATGAGATCAAGCCCTGAGCTGAGATCAAGAGTCTGATACTTGGAGGAGCCAAGATGATAGAACACCATGGAAGTCTTTTTTGTGTCTCATGTCCATGAAATACAGCCAGATCAACACTAAACCATCCTGCACACCTAGAGAATTGATTTGAGGATTAACACAACACTCTGCACAACCTGAACTACAGAACTCAGCAGGTACCTGGAACGGAGAGGTGAACTGGAGGAGAGAGAAGCCATGGAGGGTAGAGAGCTGTTGTTTCTTGTGGAGAGAGTATGGAGATGAGGGAGAATACAGGGGGAAAAACCCTCCAAAAGCAGCTGGAGAGAAAGTGGAAAAGTGGAAACAGCCACAGTGACTGAACAAAAAAGGGAGAAAGGAGAGGGTTTACATTCCATTAAAACTCTATAAACATAGGGAGCACAGAAACTGAAACTCCACAGCTTGATACCTGGCAGCGCTCTGGTGGGAAGGGTGAATCACCAGGAGCAGAGTGAGGTCCAGACAGTACTTGGGCCACATGGGGAGAGGCAGTTCCCTGCTGGGAAGACATTTGGTAGAGTCTGTGCAGCCACCCCAGCAGATCCCAGAGAACAACCATATTCACTGGTGCTGGAACAAGGTCATGAAGGGTGAAGCCTGGTGCCAGGTGTGTGCTGTGATTTTCCTTAATCCCTGAAACGCTTCTGCTAAAAGGTCGAGTAAACTTGTTTTGGGGAAGGCTGGCAGCCAGCTATAGTCTCCAGGCATCGGCAGCAGCACAGTCCCGCAAATGTTCCTGGGTGCGTCTGGCACCTGGCCATTGCTTGGTGAGACCCTCCCCCAGAGGGTCAGAATGGGTCAAAACTGCAGTCCCTTGGAAGTGAAGGGTTTGGAAACAAAGCCACATCTGAGATAAAATTCAGGAGGGAGGTGCCACCTGGCAAACTGATGGCTTGGTCATGGACAGTTTAAAAGCAGGTGTGGATGGAAGCCAGAGACAAAATATGGGTGTGTAATTCCTGATTGGGGGGAACAGAGTTCTAATACTAGAGGGGGGTACTTGGGTAACACCATTATCACCCCTCCCACGCATGTGCATATACACCTACAAGCACCACAACAATCCACACCAGTAAGCTAAGCAGCGTCATCTAGTGGAGAACGAAACCGTTAAACTAAGCCACACCCAACTGTTCCAACCTGGCTATTCAGGAACACCACAAGTCTCTCTGCCTGCTTAGGTTTTGAACGATAAAGTGCTTCATAGTTTGACTTCTAGGGGAAAACAATGTTATTTTAATCATATTTCAGTCTGTTTGCTGGTCCAACTAATTAGTCACTTTTCTTTTTTTTCGTATTTTGTTTCTTTTCTTTTTATTGAATACAGAAAGAGAAAAAATTATTTTTATTTTCCATTTTGATCAGAAATATTTTTATCTTTTCTACTATATTTTTTAATTTTTGTAAGTTTTTCAAATTCTATTTTAATTCCATCATTTCATTTTATTCTATTTCTTTGATTCATTATTTCAAATTTTTTAACATTTTCCTTTTTCTTTCTTTTTCCCTTTTTTTCTCTAATCTATCAAGCCCCTTTCAACACCCACACCAAAATACACTTAAGATCTAGCACCTTTTATTTGATTTGTGTGTATGGGTGCTGTTTTTAATTTCTTAATTTAAAATTTTTTGCTTTATTAATTCATTTTCTTCCTTCAAAATGATGAAATAAAGGAATTCACGCCAAAACAAAGACCAGGAAGAAACAACAGCCAGGCACTTAATCAACACCGATACAAGCAAGATGTCTGAACCAGAATTTAGAATCACGATAATAAGAATACTAGCTGGGGTCGAAAGTAGATTAGAATCCCTTTCTGTGGAGACAGAAGAAGGGAAAGCTAGTCAGGATGAAATAAAAAATGCTATAACTGAGCTGCAATGTTAAATGGTGGCCACAGCAACAAGGATGGATGAAGCAGAGCAGCAAATCAGCAATACAGAGGACAAACTTATGGAGAATAATGAAGCAGAAAAAGAGGGAGACTAAGGCAAAAGAGCACAATTTAAGAATTAAGAGAAATCAGTGATTCTTTAAAAAGGAACAACATCAGAATCATAGGGGTCCCAGAAGATGAAGAGAGAGAAAAGGGGAGAGAAGGGTTATGTGAGCAAATCATAGCAGATTTGCTATGATTTCCACCCAACCTGGGGAAAGACACAGACATCAAAATGCAGGAAGCACAGAGGACTACCATTCGATTCAACAGAAACCAACCATCAACAAGGTATATCATAGCCAAAAGAGGAAGTTAAAAAGTATATAGAAGCCAATGAAAATGATAACACCACAGTCCAAAACCTCGGGGGCACAGAAAAAGTCATTGTGAGAGAAAAGTATATAGCAACCACGTCTTCCTAAGAAAGGAAGAATGGTCTCAGATACACAATGCATCCTTACACTTAAATAGCTGGAAAAAGAACAGCAAATAAAACCCTAAACCAGCAGAAGACAAAATACTAAAGATTAGAGCAGAAATCAATGCTATCAAAACCAAAAAAAAAACAGTAGTACAGATCAATGAAACCAGAAGGTGGTTCTTCGAAACAATTAGCAAAATTGATAAACCACTAGCCAGTTTGATCAAAAAGAAAAAGTAAAGGACCCAAATAAATAAAATCAAGAAGGAAAGAGGAGAGATCACAACCAACACAGAAATAAAAACAATAATACGTGAATATTATGAGCAATTATATGCCAATTATAATGGGCAATCTTGAGGGAATGGACAAATTCCTAGATACATATAAACTACCAAAACTGAAGCAGGAAAAAACAGAAAATTTGAACAAACCCATAACCAGTAAAGACACTGAATTAGTAATCAAAAATCTCCCAAGAAACAAGAGTCCAAGGCCAGATGGCTTTCCAGAGGAATTCTACCAAACATTTAAGGAAGAGTTAACACCTAATCTCTTGAAGCTGTTCCAAAAAATAGAAATGGAAGGAAAACTTCCAAACTCTTTCTAGGAAACCACCATTACCTTGATTCCAAAACCAGACAGAGACCCCACGAAAAAGGAGAACTGTAAATCAATTTCCCCGATGAACATGGATGTAAACCAAAATCCTCAACATGATATTAGCCAACCAGTTCCAATAATACATTAAAAAAATTATTCACCATGACCAAGTGGGATTTATACCTGGGATACAGGGCTGGTAGATCCACAAAACAATCAATGTGATTCATCATATCAAAAGGACATATAAAAGAAAGGACAAGAACCACATGATCCTCTCAATAGATGCAGAGAAGGCATTTGATAACATACAACATCCTTTCTTGATAAAAACACTCAAGAAAGTAGGGATAGAAGGATTATACCTTGAGATCATAAAAGCCATATATGAAAAACCCAATGTTAATACCATCCTCAATGGGGAAAAACTAAGAACTTTCCCCCAAAGTCAGGAACAGGACAGGGATGTCCACTCTCGCCACTGTTATTCAACATAGTATTGTAAGACTTAGCCTCAGCGATCAGACAACACAAAGAAATAAAAGGTGTCCAAATCAGCCAGGAGGAGGTCAAACTTTCAACTCTTCACAGATGACATAATACTCTATATGGAAAAACCAAAGGATTCCACCAGAGAAAACTGCTAGAACTGATCCATGAATTCAGCAAAGTAGCAGGATATGAAATCAATGCACAGAAATCGGTTGCATTCCTATACACCAACAATGAAGCAACAGAAAGAGAAACCAAGGAATCAATCCTATTTACAATTGCACCAAAACCCATAAAATACCTAGGAATAAATCTAACCAAAGAGGTGGAAAATCACTGAAAACTATAGAAAACCTGTGAAAGAAATTGAAGAAGATACAAAAAAACTGAAAACTATAGAAAACATATGAAAGAAACTGAAGATCCAAAAAAATGGAAAAATATTCCATGTTCCTGGATAGGAAGAAAAACTATTGTTAAAATGTCAATACTACCCAAAGCAATCTACACATCCAAGGCAATCCCTATCAATATAACACCAGAATTCTTCACAGAGCTAGAAGAAACAATCCTAAAATTTGTATGGAACCAGAAAAGACCCCAAACAGCCAAAGCATGGCTTCTTGAAAAAGAAAACCAAAGCATGAGGCATCACAATCCCGGACTTCAAGCTGTACTACAAAGCTGTAGTCATCAAGACAATATGGTACTGGCACAAAAACAGACACTCATATCAATGGAACAGAATAGAGAACCCAGAAAAAGACCCACAAATGTATGGCCCACTATTCTTTGACAAAGCAGGAAAGAATATCCAATGGAATAAAGACAGTCTCTTCAGCAAGTGGTACTGGGAAAACTGGACAGCAACATGCAGAAGAATGAACCTGGACCACTTGCTTACACCATACACAAAAATAAACTCAAAATGGATGAAAGACCTAAATATAAGACAGGAAGCCATCAAAATCCTCGAGGAGAAAGCAGGCAAAAACCTCTTTGATCTTGGCCGCAGCAACTTCTTATTCAACACATCTCCAGAGGCAAGGGAAACAAAAGCAAAAATGAACTATTGGAACCTCATCAAAATAAAAAGCTTCTGCACAGCGAAGGAAACAATCAGCAACACTAAAAGGCAACCGGCAGAATGGGAGAATATATTAACAAATGACATATCAGATAAAGATTTAGTATCAAAAATCTATAAAGAACTTATCAAACTCAACACCCCACAAAACAAATAATCCAGTGAAGAAATGAGAAAAAGACAGGAATAGACAATTCTCCAAAGAAGACATCCAGATGGCCAACTGACACATGAAAAAATGCTCAACATCACTCATCATCAGGGAAATACAAATCAAAACCACAATGAGATACCACCTCACACCTGTCAGAATGGCTAACATTTACAACTCAGGCAATAACAGATGTTGGTGAGGATGTGGAGAAAGAGCATCTCTTTTGCGCTGCTGGTGGTAATGCAACTGGTGTAGCTACTTTGGAAAAAACTATGGAGTTTCCTCAAAAAATTAAAAATAGAACTACCCTAAGACCCAGCAATTGCACTACTAGGTATTTATCCAAGGGATACAGGTATGCTGTTTCAAAGGCACACATGCACCCCAATGTTTATAGCAGCACTATCACCAATAGCCAAAGTATGGAAAGAGCCCAAATGTCCATCGATGGATGAATGGATAAAGAAGATGTGGTACACACACACACACACACACACACACACACACACACACAATGGAGTATTACTCGGCAATCAAAAAGAATGAAATTTGCCATTTGCAACTACTTGGATGGAACTAATGGGTATTATGCTAAGCAAAATTAGTCAGAGAAAGACAAATATCGTAAGACTTCACTCATATGAGGACTTTAAGATATAAAACAGATGAACATAAGGGAAGGGAAGCAAAATAATATAAAAACAGGGAGGGGGCAAAACATAAGAGACTGTTTAATATGGAGAACAAACAGAGGGTTATTGGAGGGATTATGGGAGGGGGGATGCACTAAATGGGTAAGGGCATTAAGGAATCTACTTCTGAAATCATTGTTGCACTATATGCTAACTAACTTGGATGTACATTAAAAAAAAAGAACTTGTTAAGAATGTAAATCTTATGTTATGTGGAAAGAAAATAAAGAGTCTGATACTTAATGGACTGAGCTACACAGGTGTCCCTCCCCTGCTCTGTTTTTTAATCTCCATTCCTTCTTCCCTAAATAGCCTGTGTATGTGCTGCCTGCATACATTTGCATGAAATGTGGTTTCCCTAATTATCCATCCATCTACACATTATTTATCCTATAAGATCCAGCTTAAACTACACCCATCCCAGGAAGTTTTCTTGCCTTCCCTACTCTACATTCCCACAGCATGCTGCTTGAATCTCTGCTGAGTGGTCAGTTAACTTTATCGGAAAATTATCTGTTTCCATGTCTGCCTCCCTTTCTAAACCAAACTCCCAGAGTTTGGGAACTAACACATTGCCTGGCATGCTGAAAACAACTTATCAAACTGCTAGTTTGAATGAAGCATTCTCAGTCTTAAAGTTATTTGGCCATATTAATTCAAACATTTTCTTTGCAGAAAGAAAGCTTTAGTATGAGTCTTTGGGAAGAGGAGAAACAGCCTCAGCAGTGGCTGCCCCTGATGGGGACTGCTTGATCTGGACAGAGTCCCTGAGGCACAGAATATCAGCTCCAGGCAGTTTTAAAGGCCTTACTTCCAGTCTGCCAGGAGGAAAGCTGCCAGAGATCTGGAAGCCACAGGTCTGACAGTAGTGGCCAGAGACAGGAACAACAAGCCTCTGGAGAGAATGACTTGATCTAGGGCTGCTGGAAGTACACCCATAGCACCAAGAGAAGAAAAATGAAGACAGATAAAATAATAATAAAGAGCTATTGTGTATTGAGTGTCTATCACATATCAGACAAAAGCTGAGCACTCTAGATATGCTATTCCTAATCCTCCTAACTTATCAATAGGACACATTCATTGTCCCTAATTTATAGATGAGGTTGAAGAAGGTTAAGAAACTTACCAGAGTTCACATGATACTGGTAGACAGAGTTTCAATCCAAACCCAGGTCATGTTGGTCTTTTCTCTATAACACCACCTATGTCTTCAGGATCTTGTGATTCTCCTTTCCCAAGTCTATCCTCCTTCCTGCATCTAGGTGACTGTGTTCCATTTCTTAAGGGTTTGAACTTGAACTACTTTAAGTATTACCACATTCATAGGATGTTTTCATTTTAGTCATAACCAATTAAAGCTATAAAATCTTTGAAGACCCATAGGAATTAATCTTATACGATGGAAGAAGTGGCACAGAGGTCAAAGAACACCTCTGACCTGTGAGGTCTGAGTTCTACTTCCAGCTCTGAGGTTAAACTGCTGTGTGTCCTTCAGCAATTCACTTTTCCTGTCAGAGTCTTAGGTTCTTCATCAACAAAATGAGGGCACAGGACTAAGAGCCCTTCTAGCTCTGGCATACTAGGGCATTTAATCAAACAGGCTTTTGTGGATTCCTGAACAGAAATAAACTGCTAAATATGGCCTATTCCTAAACTGGGAGTGGCTTCCACAAGGAGAGTCCAGAAAGCAGTAAATGGGTAATTACAAGAATGTAATTAATAAACATACAATTACTGCACACCCTGTGTCATGCATGCATGGTCCACAATACAAGGAGGACTGCAGCCTGGGAGGGAGGATGGAAAAGACATCAACTAATCAATGATCAGTTCTCATCTTATTCAATCGTTAAAGAGCATTTGACACAGTTTATCACTCTTGCCTTTCTTGAAAGCTTTTTTCACTTGGCTTCATGTCATTATACTTTCCAGCTTTCCTTAGCTCGCCAATCACTCTTTCGCAGTTATATCTGTCAGTTTCTTCCTCTCTTCCACACTTCTAATGTTGAAGAACCCCTAGGGTTCTTCTCTTATCCCTCTCATCTTCTCTAGCTACACTTGGTCCCTAGGTGTTCTCATCCATTCTCTTTAATTTAAATATCATCTCTATGCTAATGACTAATATATATTTTAAGCCCTAACTTTCCCTTGAAGCTCCAGATAATTATCCCAACTACTTATTTGATATTTTGTCTTATATGTCTAATTGGTATCCCAAATTTACCATGTATAAAATTGAACTCATGATCCCCACCTCCCAATTTTATTCTTCCTCCTTATTACATGGATTTTAACATGTTGTCCTCCTCATTTTAATTTAGTTCTCTACAAAAGTTCACCTCCTGGGATGCCTAGGTGGCTCAGTTGGTTGAATGTCCAACTCCTTTTTTTTTAAGTTTATTTATTTTGAGGGGGGTGGAGGGCAGAGAGAGAAGAGAGGGAGAGAGAGAGAATCCCAAGCAGGCCCCATGCTGTCAACACAGAGCCTGATGTTGAGCTCGAACTCACTGACCGGCATAAACTCACAAACCATAAGAACGTGACCTGAGCCGCAATCAAGAGTGGGATGCTTAACCAACTGAGCCACCCAAGCACTCGCAGCATCCCACTCTTGATTTGACTCAGGTCGGGATCAAGCCTCATGTTGCTTGATGACATACTCAGCATGGAGCCTGCTTAAGATTCTCTCTCCCTCTGCCCCTCTCCCCTGCTCTCTCTCTCTCTCTCTCAAAATAAAAAAAAGTTAAGAAAAAAACAGTTCACCTCCTCAGAGAGCAAATGCCCAATGTTTTTTCAAATGAAGGAGGTATCAACTGATGACTAATTCCCCTTTTCAGTATTGCCCAGAGAGTTCAACTTGAGAGAGTTCTCCTGAGCACTCCTCCCTTCATGGAGCCAGACCTATGTGAGGGAAGATTTCTCACTATAATGAAGCAATTGGGTCACTTAAGAACAAATATCTCTGGGTATTATGAACTGAATGTTTTTGTATGTCCCCAAATTCCTATGCTGAATTCCTTACTTCCAAATGTGATGATGTTGGGAAATGGGGCTGTTGGAAGTTGACAAGGTCATGAGAGTAGAGCTCTCACAAATGGGATTAGTGCCCTCATAAAAACAAAACAAAACAAAACAAAACAACACAAAACACTAATGTTCTCTCATTCTTTCTACCATGTGAGGACACAGTGGTGAGAAGACAACAGTTTATGAATTAGAAAGCAGGCCTTTACCAGACACCAAAACTGCCAATATCTTGATCTTAGGCTTCCCACCTCTAGAACCGTAAGAAATAAAGGAGTTTTGGGGTTTTTTTGTTTGTTTGTTTAAGCCACCCAGTCTATAGCAGCCAAAACTTCTGTTATAGTAGTCCAAATGGACTAAGACACTGGATATAGTTCTTAAATCTTTAGAAATATAAAACAATTTAATCTCATTTTATGCTTCTATAAAAGAGAACATGAAAAAGAAATTATGAATCAACCACAAAGATCCTTCCAAAGTACTCCCCCCAAAATCAGGATGCTGGGGGGTGGAGGGAACCCATCTTATATCACTATATTTCAGAAAACTAAGACTCCTCTATTGTTTAATTCAAATCTCTCCCCCACTGATCATGCCTTCCTTTCCTAAAGAAGAGAAAACCTGATTTTTAATTCCTGCCTTGAATAGACATTCTGATAAGCCACAAACACAGACATCTTCACATACTTCCAAATGTCCCAAAAGAGCATTAATCCAATAAACTAGATGTCCAGAAAACAAATGACTGATTAGCCAAGCTGATTTGTTGATGTGTTTCCTAAAGCAGACAAGTGTTATTTTCAGGCAAGCAAATGGATCTTCTATCACCTTACATTTTTCAAATACTCCCTCTTCACTAGCTCAAAATGTTGAAAAATAAGACACTATCAGCACAGCAACAAATGCCAAGAATTCCTTTTATGGTTTCATTTCAATTTGCATGGCAAATATAAACTCCGAGCAAAATGACCTTGGTTATAAAAAATAAGGAGGCAGCATCAGGATTGATGAAACCCAGTGTAGGTATTTCATTCTTGACAGGCAGGAAAGAAGTATGTTGATCCTGAAGGTTTGTTGAGACGTGGTTCTGAATGCAGGCCAAGTAGGAAATACCTTCCTAGGAAGAATTATTTGCATCTAAACAAAGGGAGCTTTCTTGACACCTGGCAGTTACCTAAACAAAATAACTACTTCCTAACAAGGTCTTTTAAACTCAAACCTTAACAATAATCTTCTTCTGATTGACCTCAAAGCCTATGCCCAGTAGACTTATTCCAAAGTATCTGTGACTCTGGAATGTAATGATGAATAGCACGTTCATCAAGAAATGTAGGGACTGCTGACTAGAGCACATGTCCAGGTCAAGATAACTGTGCACAAGAACTAAGTTATGAAATGGAGGGGATGTCAACTTTGACCTAATGGTCATGGGTGGCACATAAAGTGATGGGTTAAGAGTTAGGGCTAAACCCAGACAAAAGGGGTTTACAAAGGAGACTGGTACCCACCATTACCTATTAGGCAGTTTCTCTCCTTCCTGCCTC